>NC_031496.1:3422902-3439780 GCF_000237925.1 Schistosoma mansoni
AGTATAGCTCGATTGGTTCATCACGATAGGTAAACCCGACCACCACGTCAAGGTAGCAGCAACAGTCAAAAACACTGTAGCTATTATAGTCTGTAAATAACGCATCATTATTTATTGCAGATTTTATAATGCGTTTGGTGTAACTCAGTAGGTATCTTCAAATTAATTTGAAATCGAAATTGCTTTACCAAAAAATCATAGATAAATGACGATTATTCACCCGACAACTAAGTTTGCGATGTAAAAATATATTTTATCCTAGATCAGTGTAATATAATTCGTACCTGCTAATTATACCAATATAACCCGACCGTTTCTGCTACCTTGACGTGGTGGTCGGGCTTGCCTATCGTGATGAACCAATCGAGCTATACTGGATGGAACAATCGTTCCTCAAGGTCCTACCATGCCAAACAGGTCTGTTGAAGAGCGGTAAGACTAAAAGCAGCAATCCCAAGGTCCGAAGGCGAAGTCGTACTGCTGACTGTACAGGGATGTGATGGCAGTGAGATGTTTCCCCCAGAAAACCAGCATAACAGCGATGCTGCCTTCCCACAAGGAGGGGTGGGGTTAGAAAAGGTCGACTCCAAAAATGCACACCTCGCTTCATCCCACGGATATCCGTCTCCGGCGGTAAGGTCCTTTGAAGAACGGAGCTAACACAAAAACTACCCACGAAAAAGCCGCGCGTGACCGGTCTCAAGCAGTTGTTCCTTGGGCACTGCGGTCACGCTCTCAGGTCATTAAGACCACTTCTAACCCAATTTCCTAAAATACCAATATAAATAAGATTAAGGTTGTTCTCTTCCATAGTCTATGTGGGCAGTTGTCAGGGCGTCTTTTGTTTGTTTCCATACACTTCTGCTAAATATGCAAATTAGTTATATTTAAAAAAAATAAGCTTTAAAACCATAATTTCTTAATTACTATCACTTTCCGAAATACTTGTTTTTTTTTATTCCAGATTATATAATGCATATTCTATGCAATTAATTCCTGTAATTGGTCAACTTGTTGCAGGTGATTGGAATTCATATAAATATTTAGTTGAAAGCATTCGTAAATTTCCTGACCAGGAGGAATTCGCGCATATAATTACACAATCAGGATTTGATGGTGTTGATTGGATTAATTATTCAAATGGTATCGTATCAGTTCACATGGGTTACAAGACTCCTTCCAAATAGTAGCTGTGTGATAGATAATCATTCAAGTTCAAGATACTTGATATGGATTACGATAATAGATTCTCTACTAACTTGTTAAAATATGTAATAAATCCTAGTTTAATTCCTTAATTTACACTTTGTACAGATTGTGAATGAGAACAATGTTCACATTTAACTATTTCACTTCATGAAGTTGTATCTATTCATTTATTTATTATTTTTTTGAACACATAAATATCGGTGCGAAGAGGCACCAAATACATATACATCACACAAGTCACTCAGTCTGTGTGTGGTCTGGGATACTGCCCAAGTGCGCAGACCCAGAGCCTTCGACCTGATGATCTGATCCACAAGGCAGTGGAGCAACATAAGGAGATGCAGTATCATGCTAGCCGGTGATTAACAATAGGTTCATACATCATTTGTTCCTTCAAGATCCTAGAGCCCATATGCATCATTTGTTTGGTATCATGGTTTTCCAACTCTCTTAGGTGGGTCCTCTGTGTGGTTAAAGCGTCGGACATTCGCTTTTCGTCCTCTCAATTTCCTAAAAATGAGTAATGCCACGAGAAGGCAGTGAGTAGGACTAGTGTGGCAGTGGCTGTACACGCGTAGCCATGTGAGAGTATTTGGACAGGGGTAGCTGACTCTCCTCACCCTCGGCCGTACCAAGGCATTTGGGGGCTCATGAACTTGTATCTGTAATCTGTTTTACAGCTAATTATTAGGAGCAAAGTTGATTTTTTTTCTCACTGTCTTTTACCTTTAAAGGCGATCGTATTACCTACACGTTCAAGTTAGCGCTTTTCTTCAAGTTTCTCTGCCTATATTTTTAAAAATGTTCCCCTCTTGTATTCTGACAATCTCAGAGTTTGGTTGGTACGAGGTTTTATTTATTTATGTCACGAAAATACTTGATCTAACAGTACAAAAAGAAGTTTGCTGTGTAAAAATAACAATATTGTAAAGAGATAGGAAGGAGAATATAAGTAGCAGGGAATGACAAGTGTTAAAATATACATTTCGAGTAAAAACAACCAAGATGGAGCGTAATAGAAAACCACATCAGGGTCATCACTAACTTCTATTCAAAATAATGTTTTTTAACTTCTGAATTTGCTGAAAATGTCGATCATTATGATCCTATCCACGGTTGTTTTAGTGAACGGAAGAGCTTCAATCTAATACCACTGTCCTTTACTGCACGGCGCCATATCATAAACTGACCATTGCTTAGGTTTTCCCTGAGGTCGGTAAGTTATGTGCACTATGAAAGCCACTAAAACTTTTCAAGATGACAACACCGAGTAACACATCCTTATTTTGGGTAGGCCAGGTTCGATAATCATGTAGCAAAAGTGCTCAAATAGCAGGGTTGTAAATGCGACCTATTGTGGTCAACTTAACTGTGCGAAAGCTGGTACAGATAAATGAAAGGTGTAGGGGCCGTTGATTGAAAACATTTTGCGGGGTATTGTTGAGTTCTTACTGTACCATTTAGTCGGAAAGTACCCAAGTAAATGTTGGCAGAAAACATTACCTGTTTGACTTTCAGACCTAATGTCAAACCTACATTGTCAGACATAAGAAGTTGCTCCTTTGCCTCTAGGATGCACGAAGATCGAGTCTTGCTGGATCTCTGTACTCTCAAGTGGATGACCCTTTTTGGATCTTGTATACAGGATTCGGTGACAGCAGAGATCGATGACACGAGATTCTAGTCCTAGTTAATGAAACCTGTTGTCTGATTTGACATAGTGTTCGAATATTAAAAGGCTCCAACATATAGTTTTGAGATAGGTTTCAGAAAACCAGTATTTACGTTTCACAGATTCGAGCTGTTAGCACTGGTTGCGATTTTATCAACGAGAAAATATGCTCCAGTATTGTTATCGACGGTGCAGAATGTATAACTATGATACTTGTTGGTGTCAACCACATCAAGAGTCACTGACGAGCAAATATCCTTTTCCTTTGATTGGCGGCTGGAAACTACACGGTAGTAGATGATACTATACTTGATTTACAAACGTATGGTTATGCCAATAAATACTCAGTCTGCATATTTTTTTATCACAACTATCAAAGACAAACCAACTTGACTTCAAATGAAATACATTTTGTGGAGATCGAGTCCTCAACTAATAGTTAGGAATGCGACTTCAATGTTTATGTTCAAAATACATAACATCTTTCTGTTGGTAGGTTGAATTTCAAAATTTTGATCTTTAAGACATGTCCAAACTACTCAACAGTTAAATTCATTTGGTATTGTTTGTTTGAATCTTTCCATTGATGTTTAGGACTGCAACTGATCAGTCTCTTATTGGCACATGTGCATACTGTGCGAATTGCCTCGTTATAACCTTAATGCACAAGCATTGTAAGCAAAGATCAATCGTCTCAAGCTTCACTATTCCTTCGTTTCCACACCAAGCATTCTCCGATCTCATTCTCTTTTCTTCGATCTCCCTCCAGGCATTTCACTTTCGATTGATGACATATGCTACTTATACCTGTCGACATCAGTAGCAAACCACGAAATGATATTCGTCATACATAGTTTTGAATATTTAAGAGATAAACATGAAAATGCTTTGCATTATTTATTCGCTTATATCAATCAGTAAAGGCTTTACTTGGAATTGGATAATGAACACTTAGTGTGTGTGTGTGAAATAAGTCCAAACTGATATTTTCGTTCACAATGTTGTTTGCCATTTTTTCGGTATATTCAATGAAATTTAAATTACAACTTAACTCAGTCAGCCAGCTACAACGTAGGATCAGGCACACATATGTATCGGTCCAAGTTGCCATACCTCACTCATTAGCACAACAAGATGAACAGCAAATACATAGAAGTAGTTAATTTAGCGGTGGTAATATATATAAAAGAAAGATTGTATATAAGGATATAGTACAGGAGGAAAGGCAGATATGAAGCAATGTTAATCTCAAGGTTTAAGGGTGTACACACCTACACCATTGTGTTCGATTCTGAGCCATGTCACTTGGAGTCTCCAACCATTAGTTATGATAGTCACGCGGACCCCAACCAAGTAGTCTGCATCTACCAACATGACTCAGACTAGAAGTTAGTGACTTCAAAAATTGATGCCATGTTTTGGTTTGGCCGCCCCTAACTCTCTTCCAACCATCGCCAGTACTAGTCAGCATAGCGCGTCGTGGTAATCGGTGTTCAGGCATACGTAACACGTGGCCCAACCATCTCAGTCAATGAAGATTCATCACCTCATCAACTGATTTACCATCATTCCCTAATACCCTGCGTCTAACCTCACTATTACTTACCCAGTGACTTAACTATAATTAGTTGTACCTGTATAAAGAAATAATGCATCGATGGGTTTTTTCTTGATAAATGTTTTTGAAAAGTTACTGGGATATTTAACCTTTATCTCCTGACAAAATTCCTTCTTCAATTTTTACAAAAAAACATCACAATAGAAAACAATTAGTTGTCAAAAATCTAGTTTTATACCATTAACATATTCTCAGTTTTAACCTAATTTGAAGGGCCGATATTTTTTAGTCCATTACAAAGACTTAGTCGATGTCAGTTTGAATATGCCCCGAAATGCCCTGGTACGGCCGAGGGTGGGGAGAGTCAGCTGTCGCTCTCCAAATGCTCTCACATGGCCTCTGACAGGGAAGTCCTACTCACTGCCTTCTTGTGGCACTACTGTTGTTTACGAAATTGAGAGTACGAAAAGCGAATGTCCGGTGTTTTAACCGGCTTGGTGAACACGTAGGATACAGCTAGGGGAGTTGGAAAACCCTGATTCCAAACCAATGATGCACATGGGCTCCAGGATCCTGATGGAACAAATGGCGTATAAACCAATTGTTGGTTCCAAATAAATAATAGTTTGAACATGACCTAAACAAATATTATATGATGTATGGGAGGAAAAGTCTCCCTCCTTTCAAACTAAACAAAAGCAACTATATTTTGTAACTAAGTGAAATTAGTAGTTTACAAATGTCAACAGGATACACGATTTAGTTACCATGTCAAGTATAAAGTAGAATAGATTATAGGTTAATGATATAATGCTTATTATTATTATTAATGTTTAAACTTAAAATGGCAAAACTATTATTAATTATAAACTTAATAAAAGAAACATATTCGAATTTGTTTAAATACGATTAACATTTAACTAATCTACTTTAAATATCATTTCTATGATATCAGTAATTAGGTCAACAATGTATGCTATCTAAATCTTTTCATTTTTGGGGAGAAATTTTTAATCGTTGAATGTATGAGTCCATTAAAGTTAGACTATCGAGGAGAACCTGGAAGCATTGGACGGCCGTTTTGTCCTTTTTTGTGGGACTCCTCAGAAGTGCGCATTCACTATCCCGCACTCACGAGATTCGAACCCAGAACCTACCAGTCTCGTGCCAGAGCACTTAACCGATAGACCACTGATGGTGTTAATGTCTAACTTCAACCAATCCACGAAATTGAGCAACTGTTCACCAATTGTCTTCAGTGAGTTCCTATCTCACAACAGACCTGGTTTAACTCCACTGGTCACTGCTTCCCACTAGAACTCCAGGACAAGTATCTTGAAGTCAGCCACTAGTGAGCATATGGTTATAATCAGAGGGGGTTTTGTGGAGATTTCAGTATTTTCATAGTTATCCATTTTGGGGCAAATTTTGTGGAAGCTGTTGTTATATCGATTGATTGAGTGCGTGCGTGCCCAGTTTAGTTTATGATGTGATGATTCCCGTCAATGAGAGAGTAACAATTTTATCGATCAGAGCAATGATACACGAAAGCCGTATAAGCAGTCTTGAGTACTTATCAGTTCTGCTTTCTGCCTAGCCCAGCCAGTTAAGTCCAGAACACCGATAACGGCCTCTGCAATATGAATCATTATCTCAAACATACTTGGTTTATATATTAAACAGACAGACCACATCGTACCATAAAATAGAAAATACACATTTGTACAAGATTTGGCCAAATGTGGCTGTGAATAGAGGGAACAGTAATTAATAGACTGGGTATAACTCAAGAATGGTAAATCGTATAGTAATAATCTATGGGTCAAAATAAAGCCTATAATAAGAGGGACACGAATATGCATAGTTAAGCTACTTAGCAATTGTACAATAGGAAATATCCATATCACATTGGCCCATAAATAGACCTCAAAGTTACCATTCATAAATCTTCACGGGATATAACAGCTGTAATAGAAAACTTTGGGGAAATGGCACAAACCCCCCAAAATTTCCACAAGTCTAAGGAAAATACCCAAAGCTTTCGGGGGAAATTTTGGATTTTCCCTAATATTTCTATAGAATCTTATGACAGTTTGGGATTTTTCTCCAAACGTTGGAGAAAACTGCCAAAATTTTCACGATTTCGGGGAAAAGCCCAAAGTTCCCCCCCCAAAATGGGAGATTGGGATACTGCATGGTATACACTATTCATATAATATAAATAGGATCCATTAATTGGATTGATATCATTTTCAAAGCAAACAGTTGTTTCATTAATTCGAGGATAAATTCATCAATTCACAGAATATCTATCAAATCACATGAATAGGATTGTAATAATGGGGATAATACAGGATATATCCACATAAGTTTATGTGATACCCACAGTAAAATGTTCAACCAGATGATGAACAGATAGTATTTAGTCATTTATTTGACTGAAAACTTGATGTTTTCACAATCTGCCCCCAAATGCCCTGTTACGGCCAAGAGTGGGGAGATTCCGCTCTCCCTCTCCAAATGCTCTCACATGGCCACGCCTATATAGCCTCTGACAGCGAAGTCCTACTCACTGCCTTCTCGTGGCAGGGGTGTTGTTTGCGAAGTTGAGAGGACGAAAAGCGAATGTCCTTTAAATAAATAAATAAATAGAAAAGTAATGTTCTATACAACTAAATAATCAACCAACACTAATGATATATATTGGGCTATGTATAGTACGTTTGAATTATTTTTTCTGGTTAGCGTTTCTTTAGCGAGTTAGTTTTCTACGGGATGGAGTCGCTAACCCCATGCCCAATCCTCCTCCTTTACCTGGGCTTATGATCGGCAGTAACTCTAGGAAAGCTACAGGTGGAGTTACGTTTGCACGGCTAGATGAATAATTACACCATTAAGAATGATTATATAACCGTTCAGTTTTTCGACTAATGAATTGTTTTGAGAAGCCTTAAAAGTTTTTATTGTCTACACAGGTGGGTGATACATAAAATTTAACAGGTCTCGTTAGCTTAGACGAACACATACACTAAATACCCTCCGAGTGTCTATTGTACTGAGCTTCGCTACGACTAGGATCAAGAACACGTGACTGGCTTGAATAGAACGTGATGACGATTACATCCAGCCTCGTGGAATCTATCTATACGTCTAGTTCCGATTACTTGTTAGGTGAGCTCCGGGTATTTGTGTAACAGACATAAAGCTTCGTTCTGCAACCAAAGTGGCTTCGGCATCATTCTCCTTAAAAGCTTCATCATGGTCAATGAATTTTGCTCACATCAGATCTACTTACTTATTCATACACTTTTTATCTTACTACAATTTCTTCAAAATGCACACTAAAAAGCTCATACATTCTACACTAAGTTTCACATTCAGTTTTGTTAACATGATTGGACGAGTTATTGAGTATGTAGTGTATTTGTATTGGTGTGATCTAGAATATTTCTCGCAAAATACAAGAAAGGCTTAGGAAACATTAAGAACGATTTTATCCAATCAGCGTTCACTAGAAGTTTTGCCAGAAACATCATGAAAGTAAAAAGTCACATAACTTAGCAGTAAATGATTCACTGAAGTTAAATCCAACGTTTCACCTGGCAATCTGGTCCAAGATTTTTCAACGTAATGTCTCTGATATCAACTCGGCACCCAAATACTGTGAAAATATTCGTTCTAATTTAAACGAAAATTCTTATATCCTAAATGCCCTGGTACGGCCAAGAGTGGGGAGAGTACGTTCTCCATCTCGAAATGCACTCACATCATCATGCATATATAGCCTCTGACAGGGAAGTCCTAATCACTGCCTTCTCGTGGCATTACTGTTGTTTACGAGATTCATAGGACGAAAATCGAATGTCCGGCGCTTTAACCGGGTTCCTGGACTCGGCGCGTCCACCTAGGGGAGTTGGAAAACCCTGATTCCAAACCAATGATGCACATGGGCTCCATTATCCTAAGAGAACAAATGGCGTATGAATCAATCGTTGGTCACCTGCTACTATGGGACTGCATCTCCTCACGATGTTCCACTGCCTTGTGGATTAGACCTTTAGGTCAAAGGCTCGGGGTGTGGCCCCCTAAGAAAACCACCTGCTTCGGTTTCGGCACCTGGGCAGTATCGTAGCCCTCACACAAATCAAATGAGATTTGTGTGGCGCATATGTATCTGGCTCCCGTTTGTACCAATATTTATGTGTTTAAATAAATAAGTATTAATTGGAACTAATTTTCTAGTGATAACATTTGTGCTAAATATCGTCAATCGATAGAAGTTAAACATATAAACCATGGGATACTAGCTTAGTGGTCTAAAGGTTAAGCACTCATCGTAATACCTAAAGATTCTAGGTTCGATCCCCTGACAGAATCATGGATACACACACTGAAGTAATTTGAAATATAATGCAACTATTACATGTAGTATTGTTCGTTTGAATCTACCCATCGATGTGTTAAGACTGCAACTGGTCAGTCTTCTAACACATCGACGGGTAGATTCCTACAAACAATACTAAATGAAATTATTCATTGAGATATTTCAATCATTTACCATTTCTTCCAATTGACGTTTATAGGCTTTCATTTTCATTTGAGTTTTATCTAATAAATCTTGAAGTTCTAATACCATACGACGATCATCTTCAGCTTGTGTTTGTAATTCTTTATATTGACGTTCAAATTTACGTGCTTGAGCTAATGCATCTTTACATCTTCTTGATTCACCATCGAATTCTGATTCAAGTTCACGTACACGAGCCTAAAATATATGTAGAAGAAATATCAAAAGATATCAGTAATCTCAAAGACAGATTTTAAATTGGTCATACATTTCATTACGTATTAAAAATAGGTGAACTGAAGCCGATTAGATAGAATTTAATATTCTGAAGCAGTCTTATGTGAAGGTTAACCTACCTATATAGAAATGTGACAACTATGTCGTATCAACGAAATTGCGCTACCATCTTCCATTGTACTGAGGTAGATACCTGTCTCTGCCTGACATGGATTAGCTCCACTGGTCATGACTACTCATTACAACTCCAGGAATTACCTCATGTAGCCAGTCACTAATGAGCGTATGACCCCCTTCTGATTATGTCGTATCAAGTTAAGCTAGGAGATCCGAAACATATGTTACTAAGTACATAGTTTCTTATTATATGGGGATTTCTTTTCTGATTCAGAGACTCAACGAAAGTTTGTCTAATGTAAGTGATGAAATTAAGAGTTCAATCTTCTAAAGTTTTTATTTTGGCTCTTAAATTGTCTTTGAAATTTCTAACTGTTTTTAGATCATGGATGTGCACTGCTGAGGGGTCCCACAATAGGACGAAGCGGTCGTCCAATGCTTCCAGGTTTTCTATGGTGGTCTACCTTCAACTGACTCAGGATCTCAACTATTAAAATTACTATAATATCCATAAAAACCCTTTCTGTTGTTTATATGTTGGAAAGTGTTTATCAAGTTAGATGTTCCATATGATATTTACGTGTCATTGCCAAGAGAATCTTACTGAATTGGTTCATATACTTGTCTTCATTGAGAATATTTCGATATATGAAGTACATTTTATATCCTTCTAGTTAATATCAACTTATTACAACGACATAGATTAGTGTCAGTCTTCATCTTGATATAAATCTTCATTCTTTAATAGCCACTACCATGTCAACTGTGTACATTTCTTTCTCATCTTCATCTTAACATCTTTTTTGTACTTAGGGCTGTTTTTTTAGTTAAGTTAAATCAATCCAGTCTGTCAATTTTTATTTATGCTGTATATATGTTTAGCCTCAGCAGCAGAAGGTCTCAATTTGCACAAAGGGAAAAGAAAGATTCTCCGATACAACACAACATGCAACAATCAAATCACACTTGACGGAGAAGCTTCGGAAGATGTAGAAATCTTTACATATCTCGGAAGCACGGTGGATCTGATGCAGATGTGAGGGCGAGGATCGGCAAAGCAAGATCAGCATATTTACAATTGAAGAACATCTGCAACTCAAAATAATTGTCAACCAACACCAAGATCATAATTTTCAATACAAATGTCAAGACAGTTCTACTGTATGGAGCGGAGACATGGAGAACTACGGAAGCCATCATCCAGAAGATACAGGTGTTTATTAACAGTTGTCTACACAAAATACTTAGGATCCATTGGCCAGACACTATCAGCAACATTCTACTGTAGGAGACAACAAACCAGATTCCAGCGGAGGAAGAAATCTGGAAGAAGCACTGGGAGTGGATACGACACACATTGAGGAAATCACCCGACAGCGTCACAAGACAAGCCCTCACATGGAATCCTGAAGGCCAAAGGAGAAGAGGAAGACCTAAGAACACAATGCACCGAGAAATGGAGACAGACATGAGAAGAATGAACAAGAGTTGGATAGAACTAGAAAGGAAGGCCGAGGATAGAGTGGGTTGGAGAATGTTGATCGGCGACCTATGCTCCATTAGGAGTAACAGGCATTAGTACAATCACTTTCAGTTATTAAATACCCATTCTACACATTATCGTTCCCATAGAAGATATTATCAATGTTAGTTTGTCAAAAAAAACAAAAGACAATCATTCACCTGTAATTTTTGTACCATACGACGACCTTCACGTGTAGCAAATGCTTCAGCTTCTTCTAATTTAACTGTAATTTCACGTATTTCAATTTCTAATTGTTTTCTTAATGCTTCAGCATGTTTATAATTTTCTTGTTCTTGACGTAATTCATCAGCTAAACGTAATACTTCATTATTTAATCTAATTGCTCGATCTTCAGAAGCCTGAAATAAAAATAAAATTATATAACAATCAATTTTAGATGAATCGGAGGTTTTTGAAGGTTGTGATCATCCTTTTCACATTAACTTTGGATTCAAGAACCTTGTTCTATGAATAGTTTCAAAGATTACATCTAGGATATTCTATGTTTTGGTCCACCAGGGTGTTTGGTACTTGAGTGGTTGCGCCACAGGATTGGGCTGTACTGTTCGGGTTGTAGCGTTGAAGCCTATATAGTGTCTGGTTCTCCTATAGGGCGGGATTGAGCTGTAGTGCTTGGGTTAAATATGGGCAGTGTCTGGCTCTCCTGTTAAACGGGATTGAGCCATACTATTTGGGTTGCCGCGTGAAAGTCTGGATGGTGTCTGGTTCACCTAAAAAGCGGTGCAAGATTACCCTGGTCCATAAGGGTATATTAGTATATTATTGTTATATCTAGAGCCTTGATTCTTACTATGCCGCGAACTACTAGACTACTTGAACGATAGAACCCGAAACGTCGCAAAAGAGAAGACAAAAGACTAGTAAGTAGGAAGTTTATTCCCCAAATCAGTGTCAAAATATAGTACAGAAATCTCGTGTATTTAAAGTTTTTTGACTGAGAGTAAATCATCATTTAAGACAACCAATAGGTGAATAGGGGTCATTCTTATCCATCCAATGGGGAAGCTACACGTCGACATTCTAGAATATTCCCCTAGCAGTGGTTGAATGGAATGTCTGCGGTTCTTCTTGGGCTTCTTAAGGCTTCCTAGAGTCTACCGACGAACCGTCCTTACAATTATATTATATTTAACTATCTTCTATGTTTATGATTGTCTTAGATGAGTTCCATCAAATAGATTTTGTTATATCTTGAACTTAGATTCTTAGTTTCGCACGTAATACTTGAGCACTAGAATGCTAGAACCCCCCCCAAGTCGCAAAATTAGAAGACAGAAAACAAGTAGAAGGAATGCTATTTTAAACCGTGTCAATTATAGTACAAAACTGTCAAGTATTTATAATTTTTAGTAGAAACGAAATCATCATTATAGTTATCCAATCCGCAAACAGGGAGTGATCAGCATTGTCCAATAAGGAAGCTACATGTAGTGATTCTAGAATATTCTTCCAAAAGCTAATTGGACGGAATATGTTCGGCTCCTTCTGGGCTTCTTAGAGCTTCCTTAACTTCACCTGTGGACAGTCCTCACAGATTTAAATTATCAATATTCTGTTATGTATTATCTTTAGGATTTTGAATTCTTTGAAGTTAAATACATATCTAATGATTAACATTAATAGATCCTATACAAGATGAAATCTATGTTTTGTTGGATTTGATACTAATCACAGCTTTAGCAGTACATTTTGTTTTTGATGGACTTTTGTTCTATGAGCTGGATGGTTTGGTCGCTGAGCTTTCATCGTCCTTCTGAACGACATCATCAGCAAAAACTTCGGGGTAGAAGTGAAAATACTCTAAAATTGACGTAATTTATCTTCACATACTATGAACTGAAGAACATTCAGTTAAATAATGTTTTAAGACAAATCGAATGTTTTCCATTAGTTTCAGCCATATATATCATGTTTGAAAGTAGAAAAAAGTGTCTGTCAATGGGTCAAAATAGTCAGCACTTGATTTTAAACACTGATAAGACCATTAGGATAAAGTGACTTAACATTCGTGGAATAACTAAGAAGCTCACTTCTACATGAAGTAAGCATTGATGATCATATATATTGTCCAGGATGACAATGAAAGTTCCTTAATTAAACTTTGTTGCTTAGAAAACGCAACGCAAGTCAATTAAAGCTAGACCATCATGAAAAACCTGGAAGCACTAGACGACCGTTCCATCCTATTGTGGAACTCCTCAGTAGTGCGCATCCACGATCCCGCCTCATGAGATTCGAACCCAGGACCGATCAGTCTTGCGCGAGAACGCTTAACCTCTAGACCACTGTGCAAGCAGGCATCCAACGGTGTTCATGTCCCACAATAGGACGAAGCGATCATGCAGTGCTTCCAGGTTTTCCATGATGGTCTAGCTTCAATTGACTCATGATCTTAACTATTAAAATTACTACAAACCCCCCTGATAACTTTACCATCCTTTATTGTTACATAAATATCAAGAAGATAAGAATAATTTACTTGTTTAGCATTAATAGCATCATCCATATCAGCCTGCATTACACCAATATCACCTTCAAGACGACGTTTATCATTAGTTAATGTATTAACTTGAATAGTTAATTCACTAACACGTGATTGAGCTTCTTCAAGTTCTGTTTCAGCATGTTTACGTAAACGTTCTAAATTTTCTAATGTACTACGTATTTCTTCAATTTCATTTGCTAATTGTAAACGTTTATGTTCAGTAATCTAAATAATAAAATATTCAAAAAAGAACTGATTACATAATAGTAGTGATACAACCTAGGTCAATAAATATAATGACACTAAAGGAGAATAATCTTGAAGTTTGAAATTAACTTGGTCCAAATATTTCACTAACTCCGCCTGTAGCTCCTCCGGGGGCTACTGTCGGTCCCAAGCCTGGATAAAGGAAGAGGGTTGGGCATGGGGTTAGCTACCCCATGCCGTAGAAAACTAACTCACTAAAAAACGTTAACCAGAAAAAATAATTCAAACCATTTAAACTCTGCCATAGGAGTTGAAGGAATAATTATGACGCCTCATGATGAAAGCCGAGTTCCTTCGGAAGTCATGAGACTGATGCACATTCTAACAACCAGAGCAACAATTTTATAGGTACATGGAACGTTCGGACAATGTGGGAGACCAGAAGAGTCTTCCGAATTGCTGCAGAAATAAGGAAATACAAGCTAGAGGTGCTTGGGATCAGTGAAACACATTGGACACAGGTTGGACAACAACGACTATCTTCAGGGGAGCTTCTGTTATATTTCAGGTCTTAATGTGAAACAATATTAATAACTGTGATTGGATTTATGTATAATACTTGACTAATTTGTTGAGAGACTAATCTTATGTAGAATTAATTTAATGATCGAATTCATGAGTCACTTGAAGCTAGACCACCATAGAAAACCTGGAAGCACTGGACGACCTCTAGTATGGGACTCCTCAACAATGCGCATTCACAATCCCGCTCGCGGGATTCGAGACCAGGATCTATCGGTCTCGCGTGCGAATGCTTAATCTCTAGACCACTGAGATGGCAGGCATCCGATAAAATTATTGTCTAACCTCAACCAATCCAGGAAATAACGTGACCATCTTTCATTGTACTGAGTTATATACCTATCTCTACCTGACATCGATTAGCACCTTTGAAGAGTCCCATACGGCAGTCCAGTGCTTCCAGGTATTCCATGATGGTCTAACACCATAAACATCTTAAAATTATAACATACTTGTAAATTATTTTCAGCTGCTTCACGAAGACGACGTTCTTCATCTAAAAATGTTTCTAAATCTTTAACACGTTGTGATAAATTTTTATTCTCTTTCATAAGATTTGCATTAGCTTTATTAGCTGTATCAAGTTGAATTTCTAAATCAGCAATATTTGATTCATAACGTTTTTTTAAACGTGATAATTCTGATTTATATTTAACTTCCATTTCAGTTATTGTAACAGTTAATTCTTCAATTGTTCTAGTAGTACTTTTTCTGTAAAGGAAAAGAAATACAAAGAGGTTTCAATAATCTCTAAACTAGGTTACATCTATTGATGATGTCTTTAACGTATTCTACAAACTATATCATCTCCAAATTTTTAGTGTCACCGCCAACGAGAAGAGGAGAATGGTGCTGTTCTGCGGATGCCGTTGAGGGCCTGGAGATGAAGTGCTAGTTGGGGTTGCCTGGTGCGGAAAGATGACATTCAGTGGAATGTTCTGGTGGGATGGCGTTGGCTTTAGCGGGTGTTGTTGACGGGGAGGAGAAGTGGGATGTGCGGCTGCTGGGCGGACATTGGATGTAGATGACTAAGCAGGTCGAGGGAGCGCAGGCGCTGAACGTCCCGAATGCCGGGTGGACATTGGATTTTGGTGGCCTGGCTGGTCATTTGAGCTATAGGGGTCAGCGCGCCTCAGACTCAACATTTTGATGGAGAGCGTGGTAGAGACCGTAGAAAAGAAGAAAGTGGCATGGCGAGTAGAACCATCACAAGAGCGACTACTTTGAAGAGGGGACGAGTGTGGTGTGTTCTACTATTGTCGACTGATATAAGTAGTATGTATCGTCATCGAAAGTATAATGCCTGGCGGCAGGTTAAGAAGATCAAAGAAAGTCAGGGAGAACAGAGAATGATTGGTGTGGAAACGAAGGAATAATGAAGTCTGAGACAATTGATTGACATTTCGCAGAAGGAACAGACAAGTGTGAGACAATTGAATAACATTTAGCAAATGAAGTATTTACTGTGTGATTCTCAGATTTGACTAAGGTGTTCTGTAATTTTGTGTTTAAACACTTTTGGCTGTCCCCACTTGTGTTACACATGACATTTACTTGGCTAAATAATCAAGAACATAATATGAATGATCAGTACTTATTTGATGCAGTCAAATCAGTAGTATAATTAAGGTCACTGTAAACATGATTAGGTGATAAAGTGAGTTATCATCAGGTAATGCATCATTATTCATTACTAAATTAAATCAAATTGATTCAGATAACTGAGGTCCGAGAGATGGTGCTACACAGTGGCTAGAGACGTTATCAGATATGGCTTAGAATAGAAGCCAGTGGTGATCCTGCTATAACCTTCTTTTACTTTCATCATAAAGAGTAGTCATAACTTCCTTAACTGAAAGAGATCTTCTGGTTGTACACTTCTGTTTCCCCCTATTATTACTCTTATTATTACAATAACGTTCACTCTATGGTTCTTGTTGTTCCTTCTTTTTTTTCGTATATGCACCCTACCCCTTTTCTCTTCCCATTCTCATTGTTTTATGTGGCGTATATATATCTGATGCCCCCCCCCTATTACTAATATTTATGTGTTTAAATAATAATAAATAAGATAACTGAATTTCCAAGACAACCTTAACAATAATAAATGAAATGGACTCTCATTGTAAAGAAATATAAATCAGAGGGGGTTTTGTGGAGAATTTAGTATTTTCACAGTTGAAATCATGAGTCAATTGAAGCTAGACCGCCATCGAAAACCTGGAAGCACTGGACGGCCGTCTCGTCCTATTATGGGACTTCTCAGCAGTGCGCATCCACGAACCCGCACTCGCGAGCGGGATTCGAACCCAGGACTTACCAGTCTCGAGCCGAGGCCCTTAACCGATAGACTACTGAGCTGGCATCCAACGGTGTTAATGTCTAACTTCAACCAATCCACGATTTTGAGCGACCGTTCACCAATTGTCTTCAGTGAGATGATATCTCTACAACAGACCTGGTAGAACTCCACTGGCCACTGCTTCCCACTAGAACTCAAGGAAATATCTCTTGAAGTCAGTCACTAGTGAGCATATGATTATAGATCAGAGGGGGTTTTGTGGAGAATTTAGTATTTTCACAGTTGAAATCATGAGTCAATTGAAGCTAGACCACCATCGAAAACCTGGAAGCACTGGACGGCCGTTTCGTCCTATTATGGGACTCCTCAGCAGTGCGCATCCACGAACCCGCTCAG
>NC_031496.1:3439980-3453008 GCF_000237925.1 Schistosoma mansoni
TCTCTCGTCCCCCCTTCCCCCTCTCCCTTTATTCCGCCACTCCCCCCCCCCCCCCCCCACCCCACCCCCCCCCCCCACTACCCCCCTGTCCCTGAACCCGCCCCACATCTGACCACTGATTTCATGAATCCATCATCTATCTCGAGTCACACGACTCATGATTTCAACTGGGAAGAAATATAAAGTCAGTTGATGATTTTAACAAATGTATCGGTTACATTCTGGTTCTCCTATGAGATTGAGTTGTACTGCTTGGGTTAAGCCTGGGCAGTGTCTGGCTCTCCTGTTAAACGAGATTGAGCTGTACTGTTCGAGTTACCGCGTAAAAGTCTGGATGATGTCTGGTTCTCCTGAAAACCAGTACAAAATTACCCTGGCCCATAAGGGTATATTCTATAATTATAATCGGTTACATTATATCATATGATTTTAGAGAAATGACTTTTTATAGAATCTATGTACTGTATGGAGAGAAGCAGCATTGGATATTTGTCAGGATGAAATGAAAGAATGATCACACGATTAAGGCACCTTTAAAAGACTACTTATACCCTGGTTATCTACAGTATTCAATAACGGTTTTGCTTGACAGCTATTTCATGCTTTTTGACACTTGTCATTAGAGTGGATCTATAAGCTTCAGGAAGTCTGTGCTCCCACAGAAACAAGAGCTGACGTCAGTAGAATTTAGCAACAGTTGACTGAAACTAGTAACTGAACGGTTGTCATTAGAAATGATTAAGTCTTAAGCGCTAATGTAAAACAGTCAATCCTATTTATCAAATCTTAACTGATTCCTAATAGAGTTAAAATCATGAGTCAATTGAAGCTAGAACACTATGGAAAACCTGGAAGTACTGGATGGCCGTTTCGTCCCATTGTGGAACTCCTAATAGTTTCTTCAATCTCTATTAATATCTCCTGACAAAAAATGAAACCTTACCTTAAACTTTCTAATTCTTCATCTCTTTCTCTAAGCCTTTGTTCCATTTCAGATTTCAAATGATTTAATGCAGCTTGTGATGCTTGATACTTTTGATCCATATCATGTAATGCTTCTTCAGCATCATGTAAAGCTGATGCAAGATTATCTCTTTCAGCCTCTAATTGCGATCTTAATGCTTCTAAATCAGTAAGACGACGATTAGCATCACGAAGTGAACTTTTTAATTCTTTGACTTGATCTTAATTTGAAAAAATAAAATAAAATTAAGATAATAGAAAAATAAGAATCCTGTTGTTTAATTAAAATAAAAACAAGTAACTTGATCATCAGAAGGGGGTTTTAAGGAGATTTTAGTAATTTTATAGTTGAGTTCATGGGTCAATTGAAGCTAGACTACCATGGGAAACCTGGAAGCACTAGACGGCCGTCTCGTCCTATTGTAGGAATCCTCAACAGTGGGCATCCACGATCCCGCCTCGAGATTCCAACCTAGTTTCGCGCGCGAGCGCTTAACCACTAGACCACTGAGATGGCCGGTATCCAACGGTGTTAATGTCTAACTTCAACTAATCTACGAAACTGAGCAACCATTCACCATTGTCTTCAGTGAGTTACTATCTCACAACAGTTTTTTACAAAACGCATGAAAGATTCTTCATGGAGTTCTGCACTCTAATTAGTCTAAAATAAAACAGTCTTCTATTTGGTCCTTTAAAAATTTACATTATTGACAAGTGAGGATTATGAGTTTAGTATTTATCATTCTAATTGGTCAGTTTTCGTTTATTCTGAACAGTCAACAAAATTCAAATTTACTGAAAATTGGTAAGGAGATCCAGGAAACTCCTCGAAAAAAAGGCTCTGGAAACGCTGAGAAACATCTTATCCACTAAGTATATAATAGACGTTCTGCCAGAAACATTTTGAAAGTGAATAGTCACATGCCGTGTTTCTGATTGGATGGTTACCTATACCGCCACTATGTTCAGTAGCATTTCAGAATTTTCCGGAATACCAAGGCCATTTAAACTGTTATAAATACCCTAGATTTTCGGTACATAAACAAATCTTCGAGTAAAGCATTTTCTTCCATAATTGGAGCTTTTTCTCACATGTTCAAGTTGCTGTGTAGATTTAGTCTGATGGTTACTAGAACAACTTAAGAACCAGATCTAGCATTCAATTCAAAGGCTCTTGGTTATTTTAACAGAGAAAACATTTGCTTATATAATCAACATTCATTTCATCACTTATTCTAGTTGAGATTTTCTTTTTCGTAGTATACAACGGTTATACCATTTGAAATTCATTCAGATAAAAGAAATAAGTGCTGAATAGTTGAAATCATGAGTCAGCCAGTCAGTCACAACGTAGAGCTTTGTATCTACGTACGTACATCACTTCGAGTTGCCATATAACATTAGCACAGAGATGCAGTTGTCGATTCAAATCCCATAGTGGTAGAATTAGTAAGAGTATAAGCAGTAATCAGAAAGATTAGGGTTTGAAGGAGTATAATACAGTGAAATAAATTTGGAAACAGAAAAGAGATAATGATATGAAGAATTCAGAAGATTAGAATTTGGGGGAACACAAAGAATAGATGCACCTGCCTCATTGCAAACGCTTTTGACCCATGTCATTCAAGGTCTCTAACCATCGGTTGCTATCATCTCGCGGATCCCAACCAGGTAGTCTACACCTACCTACCAACACGGCTCAGTCTACTTGTCAGTGACTTCATGGATTTGTGCCACGTTTTGGTTTGGCCGAACCTAGCCTTCTTCCAACCTACTCTTACGCCATGAAACATTGCACGTCGGGGCAATCGGTGGTCGGGCATACATAAAACATGTCCCAGCCATCTCAACTGATCAAGTTTCATAATTACGTCAATTGATTTGCCATCTTTACCTAGTACCCGTTTACTAACAACTGCATTACTTACCCGGTGGTCCCAGGATATACGAGCAATGCTTCGAAGACACCTATGATCGAATACCAGTAGCCTACGAATATTCTCTACTCTTACCAACCATGTTTCACTCCCATAAAGTAGGACGGAACAAACTGCTACACAGTAAACCCTTGCCTTAGGAAATCATGATTCAATTAAAACTAAATCACTATAGAAAAATTATAAACACTGGACGGCCATTTCGTCCTCTTGTAGGACTCTTCAGCAATAGATAATTGAATAAACAATATTTAAATATCATTCAACTTACCATTCATTTGACGATTTTCACGTTCTAATAAATTATTTTTATCCGTTAAATCATTAACTAAACTTTTTAAACGTAGATTTTCACTTTCTAATTGACTATTTTGTGATGTTAATGTATTCACTTCAATTGTTAATTCATCAACACGACGTTGTAAATCAGAAGCTAATGATTCAGCAGCTTTAGCACGACGAATTAATTCACTATTTTCTAATGAAAGCTATACAAAATGGATATGTAAATGAATAGAAAAAGAGTAGATCTATGAATGTATATATTCAAATGAACAAGTACATTGTAAGCTGAAACTTGAATAGTCTTCTAAATACATCAGTTTCACCTTAGAAGTTTGAAGAATTCATCATCTTAAGCTTAGATATAAACTGATATAGACTAGCCTATATGATGGTGGTCTTGCTATCTTTTCTGTACTTATATTTCCATGATAACGTCCTTTATGTTATACAGTCTTTAAAGCAGCCATAATACTTTGATATGTCGAATGGGGTAATCCACATTAGATGCTGACCACGAGAAGTGACTTTGAAGTTAGCTGGTTCGTCATATCATTCCTGTCTAACTCGAGTAAGCCCTCAATCAGTCAGAATAGATCACCTAGTTAATGACTTAAAAATAACATAGACTAGTTGAATATGTTTAAAGTAACCATCTAAAATGTTGAACAGTTAACAAAACTTGTTTGTAGACAAGCGGTGTGTTGGGGCTTCCTGAAAATTTCTCGTAAAAGACAAGTAAGGTTCAGGAAATAGTAAGAAGGATCTTATCCAATCTGCGTTTGACTAGAAGTTTTACTAGGAACATCATGAAAGTGAAAAGAGTTTCTGATTGGCTGATTACCTACACTGCGACTACGTTTATCAGTATTCCAGAATTTGTCAGGAAAACCCAAGGACTTTCAAAATACCATAAAAACACTAGATTCTCTGTACATGAAGGAACCTTTGGAGTAAAGTGATTCTCGCATATTTTATGCCTTTTCTTTCGTGTTCAAGTCGCTGTGTGGATTTAGCTTGCGGGGGGGAGGTTACGAGACTAGCTTAGGATCCGAATATAGCGTTCAATTAGCAAGACTTATCACTGTGGTAATTCTTCTACAAACACTGATATTCTAAATGGAAGTTTGATTTGTAATTCTTTATGATTTAGAAACAAGAACATTAAAAACAGATAACATGTTGTTATATCCCGGTAAAGACATAAGTACAGGTAACTTCCGGGACCTATTAATGGACTATTATTCTATATATATTCTTATTGTATAGATGTTAGGTAACTAGATTATGTATATCTATATTCCTCTTATTATAAGCTTCATGTTGATCTATGGATTATTACTATACGATTTACTGACCAGTTGCAGTCCTAAACACATCGATGGGAAGATCCAAACAAACAATACTAAGTGACTTCAAACTTCACCCCATCGCACAAGCAGACGGCTATCAGGACTCAGTGGCCGAGTGGATAGCGCGATGGCGTTTGAAGCGAGGGTACTGGGTTCGAGTCCCAGAGTGAACATCAACTCTGAGATGCAGGTACATCCAGTTGACGAGTCCCAAATAGAACGAAACGCGCGTCCTGGATTCCACTGCTAGCCACTATCCATCTCTGCTTACCATACGATTTACTGTTCCTAAATTATACTCAGTTTATTGATTATTGTCTCCCATGTTCACAGCCACATTTGGCTTGCCTTTGTACAAATATTATTTTCTATTTTATGGTGTGATGTGGCCTGTCTGTCTGATATATGAACAGAGTATCTTTGAAATAAATGATTCGCATAGATTCGCATAGCAGAAGCTGCTATTGGTGTTCTGGACTCAAGTGGACGGGCTAGGCGGATTAAGGACCAATAAGGAAGCGAGATTACTCATACGGGTTGGACGTCCTTGATTGCCACCGGGTTAAGGTCGGAGAAGTCGTATTCTATTGGTAGATAATTCACGCGAAACACGTCCTTGTTTAATTAATTTACTGAACACCATGTTCATACTTCTTACTTAAGTATACCTGCAACACTAAAAACTACTGATTTCACAAAGATTCAAATCTACATTTGTCAGTCTTTGATACTGTGTTATATCCCGAAAAGAATTATGAATGGTAACTTTTGAGAACTATTTATGGACCAATATGATGCGTTAAGTAACTCAACTATTCATATTCGTATCCCTCTTATTATAAGCTTTGTTTTGACCTATGAACTATTATTATACGATTTACCATTCTTGAGTTATGCCCAGTCTATTAATTACTGTTCCTTCTATTCATAGCCACATTTGGCTGTATCTTGTACAAATAATGTTTCCTATTCTATGATGTGATATGGTCTTTCTGGTTGGTAATATAAACCCACTATGCTTGAAATACATTATTCATATCTTCAAGGCTGAGATTGATGTTCTGGACTTAACTGGCTGGACTAGGTAGGAAACAGGATCGACAAGTACTCTAGACTGCTTGTACGGGTTTCGTGTGTCACTGGTCCGATCAATAAATCACTGCTCTCCAATTGGGCGGGAATCATCACGTCATATACAAACTAGGACACTTGGTTACAAGATATAACATATTGAGATAGTTATAAGAAGTTCAAGTACAATAATGATTTACTATAAAATTTACTTACACTTTCTATTTCAGATTGTAAATCTTTAATTTCTAATGTTAATTTTGTTTTAAGTTTTTCTAATGATACCGCTTTTAATCGTTCTCTTTCAGCAGTATCTTCAAGTTCGGTAATTCTCATAGTGAATTTCCTCCTAAAATTCAAAAAAAAACAAAAAAACAAAATGATTTCAATAGTTAAGATCATGAGTCAATTGAAGCTAGACCACCATGAAAAACTTGGAAGCATTGGACGGCCGTTTCGTTCTATTGTGGGACTCCTCAGTAGCAGTGCGCATCCATGAGGTTTGTAGACATTGTTGACTTTTATAGTTTACGATGATGTAATGAATTTCTATAGTAATGGAGTTTTATTATCTAAGCTGGATGGTTTGACCGTAGAGCTTTCATCGTTCTCCTGAACTATATCATCAGCCCAAACTTCAGGTAGTGTAGGTTATGGAAATGTTCATGTCAGTCTGATCAGGAGAGTTATCTAAACAACACAATTATAACTAGTTCCAAGTTTTACAAAGATCTTTAAGTACTATTACAAGTACATAGTTAGTGACTGACTTGCCTTGTGACATGTAATTTAATTTGAGTGGTAAACAGTTGGTACCTTAGTACGTCCGAGAGTGGAGCAAGTCAGCGATCCCTCTCAAAATGCTCTCACATGGCCACCTGCATACAACCACTAACATGGAAGTCCTACTCACTGCTTTCTTGTAGCATTACTGTTGTTTAAAAAGTTGAGAGGACGAGAAGCGAATCTCCAGAACTTTAACCGAGCTGGTGGATATGGAGGGTCCACCTAGAAGGGAGTTGGGGAACTCTGAGGGAACAAATGGCGTATGAACCTATTGTTGGTGACCGGCTACCATGATACTGCATTTCCTTAAGTTGCTCCACTGCCTTGTGAACTAGATCTTTAGGTCAAAGCTTTGGGGTGTGGCCTGCTCAGAAGACCACTTGCTTCGGTCTTGGCACCTGAGCGGTACCCCATCCCTTACACAAATCGAAGTGGCGCATATCTATTTAATTCTTCCTTGTACCCTATATGATATCGATAACTTCAGAAAATATTATTTTAGTATTAGATAATAACGGAACATATTCTGATTCTGTTCCATTCAATTCAACATAAAGTATTTTATCATTATTGAAAGGTTTCAACGTACTTCATTTCTTCGAATTCTTCTGTTTTACTCATAAGTTCACGTTCAAATTTCGATTTTAATGCAGCAATATCAGCGTTAAATTTAGATACTTGACTACGTAAATTACTAGCTTCTTCACTTTCTTCATCATATTTAGCTTGTAAATTATCATAATCCATTTGAAGTGATGTAAGTTGAGCTTGAAGATTAAAACGATTCTATAAGATGAATAGAAAAGTATAATGAAAATAATTTTTGATTTAGTTAGAATTAGATGGTATAAAATTTGAACTGACAACTTCGTGGTACTGTATCACTTTACCAACAATCATAAACAGATCTATCTGAGAAACTTACACACTTACGCCTGTTACTTCCAATGGAGCATAGGCCACCGACCAGCATTCTCCGACCCACTCTGTACTAGGCCTTCTTTTCTAGTTCTATTCAGTGGTTGTTCATTCCTCTCATATCTGTTTCCATTTCTCGGCGTAATATGTTTTTTGGTCTTCCTCTTCTCTTTTGGCCTTCAAGATTCTAGGTGAGTGCTTGTCTTGTGACGCAGTTGGGTACTTTCCTCAATGTGTCTTATCCACTTCCAGCGCTTCTTCCTCCGCTGAAATCTTGTTTAGTCTCTCCCACAGTAGGTTGTTGCTGATAGTTTCTGACCAATGGATCGGAAGTATTTTGCGTAGACAACTGTTAATAAACACTTGTACCTTCTGATTGATGGCTTTCGTAGTTCTTCAAGTTTCAACCCCATACAATAGAACTGTCTTGACATTTGTATTGAAAATTCTGATCTTGGTGTTGGTTGACAATTATTTTGAGTTCCAGATGTTCTTCAGTTGCAAATAAGCTGCTCTTGCTTTGCCGATCCTCGCCCTCACATCTGCATCAGATCCACCGTGCTTCCGAGATATGTAAAGATTTTTACATCTTCCGAAGCTTCTCCGTCAAGTGTGATTTGATTGGTGCATATTGTGTTGTATCGGAGAATCTTTCTTCTCCCTTTGTGTATATTGAGACCTACTGTTGCTACACTGGTTATCTTTTCCTGCATTTGTGGGTGCGTGCCTGTAGCCCCTCCGGGGGCTACTGCCGGTCTCAAGCCCGGATAAAGGAGGAGGGTTGGGGATGAGGTTAGCGACCTCATCTCGTAGAAAACTAACACGCTAAGAAAACTCTAACCAGAAAGAATTATTCAAACCATTTTAGATCAATAGTTCAGATAAAAATAACGGAGAAAAACAAACAAAAGAAAATACTCTTTATATAATATCAGAAGGGGTTTTTGTAGAGATTTTAGTAATTCTATGATTGAAATAATGAGTCAATTGAAGCTAGACCACCATTGAAAACCTGGAGGCATTGGACGTCCGTTCTGTCCTATTGTGCGACTCCTCAGCAGTGCGCATCTACGATCCCGTCTCACAAGATTCGAACCCAGAACCCCTTCTGATAATAATCATATGCTCTCTAGTGACTGGCTTCAAGAGATATTTCCCGGAGTTCTAGTGAGAAGCATTGACCAGTGAAGTTCAACCAGGTCTTTTATGAGATATCAACTCAACAAAGACATTAGTGAATGGTTGCTCAATTTCGTCCTTATTTAATCGCTTTATAAATAGAAGAGTGAATCAAGTCAGTAAATCTATCATTTAATTAATTCTGAACTTATTCATTATGCTTGAAATACTTCAGGATCAATAGTTGGTTCAAGATATTATCTGGAAGGGAGTACCAGTTGATTATTAATAACCCAACACATTTCTATTATACTTCATCTTTATGGAAGGTTCAATCAAAGAATCTATTAAGTGTATAGTGCAGTACAATGTAGTATACTTGTATATCTTTGTAAATAAGTTTTATTTTAAAATGACCAAGATTAACTTTCATTAAACATAAAAAGTAATATACTACTGATGTGTAACATAGCTTATAGCATTATAATTCACTTACTATTGTTTGTTTGGATCTTTCCATTGATGTTTAGGACTGCAACTAGTCAGTCTCTTATTGACATATGTGCATCCTATGCTGGCTGCCTCGATATAGCCTTAATTCACAAGCATTATAAGCAATGATGGATAGTGGCTAACAGTGGAATCCAGTTTGACGCGCGTTTCGTCCTATTTGGGACTCGTCAGTTGGATGTACCTGCCTCTCAGAGTTGCTGTTCACTGTGAGACTCGAAACTAATACCCTTCGCTTTAAACGACATCGCGTTATCCACTCAGCTACTGATTTCTGATGGCCATTTGCTTGTGCAGTGGGATGAAGTTTAAATTCACTTGATATTGTTTGTTGGAATCTTCCCATTGATGTTTAGGACTGCAACTGGTCAGTCTCTTATTGGCATATGTGCATAGTGCACGTATTGCCTCGAATTAACCTTAATTCACATCAACTCTGAGATGCAGGTACACATCCAGCTGACGAGTCCAAAATAGGACGAAACGCGCATCAAACTGGATTCCATTGCTAGCCCCTATCCATCTTTGCTTATTATAGCATTATAGTTTAGAAACAATATCAAACTTTTAAAATGATGTAAATAAATAACGATGAATAGTGGCTAGCAGTGGAGTGCAGTTAGACATGTGTTTCGTCCTATTTGGGACTCGTCAGCTGGATGTACCTACACCTCAGAGTTGTTGATTTTCACTCTGGGCCTCGAACCTAGTACCTGACTGACCAGTTTCAGTCCTAAAACATCAATGAGAAGATTCAAACAAACAATACTAAATGAATACAAATGAATCATTGAAACTATTTGAATTAAACTTACTTTAGCTTCATCATCTAATGATCTTTTTAAATCATCTACTTGACTTTCAAGTGATGATTTAGCTTTAGAATAATTTAATATTTGTGCTTCATAATCTTGATTTATATGTAATAATTCAAAATTTTCTGATGTTAATCTTGATTTAGCATTATTTAATTCAGTTAATTGTCTTTGTAAATCGTCGGTTAATGATTTTAAACGATTTAATTGACTATCTAATCCTTCTAATTTTGATTCAGCTGATTGCTATAAAGTTAATGAAAAGAAAAGAAAAAGTTACCATGGTGAAAATTTATTTACTGCTGGTTAGTTGTCTATTAATAAGTATAGTTACTAACCTTCTCATATGGGAGGCGAAATCCGACTCACACATCCTCGTCGTGCCTCTTGGATCATGGCTACCATTCCATGTACTGACGTGAGGAGTAACTCGGGTGTGTGTGGGGGGAGGGAAGGGGAACCTTCTCATATAATTCAGTTTCCCTTCAGAGAGAGATATATCATAGATCTTTATATTTTATGTCTAGTACTCAGTTATCAAGAAGTATTAAGTGTTATATCATCATCAAGCTCCTCAAATGACATGGTACGGCTGAGAGTGGGGAGAGTTAGCTCTACCTCTTCAAATGATCTCACATGGCCACGCCTATATAGCCTCTGACAGGGAAGTCCTGTTCACTGCCTTCGCATGGCATTATTGTTGTTTACAAAATTGAGAGGACGAGAAGGGAATGTTCGGCGCTTTAACCGGGTTGGTGGAAATAGCGAGTCCACCTAGGGGAGTTGGGAAACCCTGATTCCAAATCAATGGTGCACATGAGCTCCAGTATCCTGAGGGAACAAATGGTGTATGAATCAATCGTTGGAGACCGGCTACCATGGGACTGCATCTCCTCATGATGCTCTACTGCTTTGTGGATCAGATCTTTAGGTCAAAGGCTCCGGGTGTGACCTACTAAGAAAACCACCTACTTCGGTTTGGGCACCTGGGCAGTATCACAGTTATCACACAAACCAAATGGAATTGAAATAAGTAAACTTATCACCTTTTATTCTACATATAAAATGACATCTTAAAAAATCTAATATTGGCAATCAAAGTGATGTTATAATAATATATAGTATACCCTTGTGGGCCAGGGTAATTTTGTATTGGTTTTCAGGAGGACCAGACACTATCCAAACTTTCACGCGGCAACCCAAACAGTACAGCTCGATCCTGCCTCACAGGAGAACCAGACATCATATAGGCTTTAACGCTACAATCTGAATAGTACAGCTCAATCTTGTAGCGCAACCATACAGGTACCAAGCATCCTGGTGAACCAGGGTGTACAGAGATAATTTCTTGATGTTTTGTGAGCTGATGTAGGTCGATTAGTTAGATAATAATAATAACAAATGACTAATAAGAGATTACAAAACGTCAGATATTCATGTTTTATACACTAAGATTTCTTTCAGTAGTATCCAGTTAATACCAATTATCTTTTATATTATTTTACTGACCTTAGCTTTTAATGCACCATCTAATTGTCCTAGAACATTATCCACTTCCATAATCAAATGACTTTTGTCTTTTTCAGCCCTATATAAAGTAAAAGAAAAGATTTATTATGAGTTGAATGATCCATTAGAGACCAAAAAAACTCTAGAATAAGGTTAAATAAAACCATAAATTAAAATGATTTGATAAACAAAGATGGATAGTGGTTAAGAGTGGAACGAAGGGCGCGCATTCCGTCCTATTTGGGATTCGTCAGTTGGATGTAGCTGCATCCCACAGTTGATATTCACTTCGGGACTCGAACTCAGTACCGTTCGCTTCAAACTCCATCACGTTATCCACTTACCTACTGGCTCCCGATAGCCACTTGCTTATGCAATAGGGTGAAGTTAAATTCACTTAGTGTTATTTACTTGTATCTTCCCATTGTTATAGGACGAAACGCGCGTCAAACTGGATTCCCCTGCTAGCTACTATTCATCTTTACTTATAAAGTTTGTGACTTGAAGCAATGCAGAGGCAGTCCGCACAGGATGCCAGCAATAGACTGATCAATTGCAGTCCTCAACAACAATGGGAAGATACAAGTAAACAACACCAAGTAAATTGATCTTATTTTGAGTGAAATTATACAGTCTTACGAATGTTTGATGTCTGCTAAATATAAATCTCAAATAAGGTCAAATAGTTTTCATTCTCAACTAAAGCTTTAAATCTGTGTACTAACTATGCTATGTTACAACACCATTTGTTGGTATTTAACTATCAAACTAACATACTCACTATGGTGTTCAGAATCGGTTTACAAAGGAGGAGAATGCATTTTGTGGAAGACATACCACAGTTTAGAATTAACATATGCATACTAACCTAGAGCGTTCGCTTGTCCTCTAGACCACTGAGTCGGCATCCAATAGTGTTAATGTTTAACCTCAACCAATCCAATGCATCCAGATTTTGAATAATGGTTTCACATCATTCGATTCATGATCTCAATCAAAAACTCCTCTTTATCATTTTGCATATCATAGTCGTTTTATCATTGCCTATTTTTATAAGAAGTGGGAAAAACCGAAAACCGAAATCTGTGAGAGCGATCTTCTGTCTATTTGACACTAAATTAATTACTTCTATGAATTCAGTATTCATCTTGTTGTACTAATGAGTGAGGTATGGCAACTTGGACCGATGCATATATGTGCCTGGTTCTACGTTGTAGCTGACTGACTTATTCTACTATTAGATTCATCTGTAGTATTTTTCTATATCCCAATACATGATCTGTACTTTCATATTCTGTATTGTATGTCTTCTATTTTCAAAACTTTAAACAAGATAACTTACTTTCCTTTTTGTTTTTGTAAATTTTCAACTTCCAAAGCTAATTCATTCAATGCTGTTTGATGTCGACGTCTCATTGATGTTTCAGCTAGTTCAAGTGATGCATTAGCATTTTCTAAATCTTTACGTAGTTTATTGATTTCCATTTCACGACGTTTTAATAATTCTTGCTGTTATAAGGTAAAAAAAATAGATTGTTAAATGTCAATCACCTAGATGGTGGAGACGATTTGTAGTTCAGCTCAGGTGGATAATTTTGATGGAGTTTTAACCGAATACAATTGTTTGAATCAAACGTGTGTATGTAGCATACATTGATAGCTTTTGTTGAGAAAAAGCACTTTATTAGATTAAGAACGTGACAATGTAAATCACACCGACGGTTATGTCACTGGAAAACGAAACTCAAAACAAAATAACCAAT
>NC_031496.1:3453208-3456321 GCF_000237925.1 Schistosoma mansoni
TCTACCCGAAGTTTGTGCTGATGATGATGTCGTTCAGAAGGACGATGAATGCTCCATGACCAAACCATCCAACTCAGAGAACAAAACTCCATCAGAAGTTAATCACCTAGTTCCAAATAGTTAGCTATCATTAATTATCGACTACACAGGTTTAAAATAAATCTAACATAACGAATAATGTAGAATTACTTTTCATTCAATCAGATCATTACAATATTAGATATGGAAAATCATCCTCTCTATGAGGTAGCTGAAATTCAATCTTATCAAAAATGACGAAGTCTAAGTTTGAAGTTTTCCAAATCAAGTAACTTGATTGTCGAACTAGGGAGAAATCTGCATATCAAAATAGTCTTAAGAACTAAACACATCATTTACTATTATTTACATGGAAGTAATCTCTTAGCCAATATATAGAAATCTCCATATCAGCTACTAAGTTCTCGACCACTGTATCGTGGTATATATAATTTTCACAGTTATATAATATACCCTTATGGGTCAGGGTAATCTTGCACTGGTTTTCAGGAGAACCAGACACCATCCAGGCTTTCACGCGGCAACCCAAACAGTATAGCTCAATCCCGTTTAACATGAGAGCCAGACACTGCTCAGGCCTAACCCAAGCACTACAGCTCAACATCGCCCTATAGGAGAACCAGACACTATATAGGCTTCAACGCTACAATCCGAACAGTACAGCCCAATCCTGTGGCGCAACCACTCAAGTACCAAACACCCTGGTGGACCATTCGTACCGTTCATATACACATTTACATCACGTGTATAAATATTACGATGTGATCGCGTATTGTGGTATACAGTCTTTAATTTATATTGACTAGTAACTATTCAGTAGCAGTCCTAGTAGCTCAACGGTAACGACTCAGACTATTAAGCTGAGGTATGCAACCCTGAACCTCATAGTGAGCATCAAATTTCCTAAGATTGCAGGTATTCTTTACTGACGGGCATCAAAAACCCTGAAGTCTAGGTTTAGGTTTTCTACCAGGTAACTATAACCACGTGATAGATTTCAATTGCCGTCAATCACTTTAATAAAGTCCTTAACTTCAGCTTTATGTTCAATGGCTCTTATTCAAACTTCCATAATACAATCTTTTCATCCCTAGAAGTACTCATCTAAGTATATTACTTAAGAATATTCGTTTGTATCTAAGTTATAATGAAAGAACAAGTACTTATGATGGAAACAACCGAAAATAAAAAAACAAACTAATTGGGTAAATAGTTACCATGGCAATACTTATTTTCTGTATTGTTGTATCTAAGACTAAGTTTGAGTATAAATATGTGACATTTAAGTGTTGAGAATAGCAACAATGAGGATAATAACACTGATAATATAAGATAAACAACCTAATAAAAAAAGTGTAAATATACACACAATACTACTAATTATCTAAAAAAAATAATAAAAAATTGAGGGGGGGGATGGTAATAAGTAGTAAACTAATCACTAACTAATCTTACCGCATTCTCAGTTATCATCTGAATAAAGAAGTAGATAGGTTTTATTAGTAAATATGAGGACAGAAGAAGAAGAAGAAGCAAATACTGTACAGGGGTATTTGAAGCCTTTGGAAATATTATAGGTTGATACAAAGAGGAATTAAAAGCCTAGATACCTATTCATTTACACTATTCTTATAATGAATAAAGTAACTTCAATTAACTAGTAGAACACGCTATGTTCTCTATTCAATTCTTTGAAAGTGGTTCAACACTTATTCTACTTTCATAGTTGAAAGCATGAGTCAATTGAAGCTAGACCACCAAGGAAAACCTGGAAACACTGAACGGCCGTTTCGTCCTATTGTGGGACTCCTCAGTGGCAGTGCGCATCCACGACCTCACCTCGCGAGATTCGAACCCAGGACCTATCAGTCTACCGTTTAACTCACTCGTTAACTTGATTCATAGAAACATTCGTGAATCGAGTATTGAACTATATAAAGATCATTTACACAAAGACTATTACTATAGGGGTTTTTGAGACTTCATAGTCAAAACTATTTAAATGACCTTAGCTAAACAACAATTGAAAATAAAGAAGCAATGGATAGCTTTAGTCCTAATATGGGACTCCATATTAATGACTATTCATGACCTTGACACCAGAGATTCAACTACTGTGAATTCCCATAATAGGACAAAACGGTTGTCCAGTTTCTCCTGGTTACAGGTGGTAGTAAAGTATCAACGATTAAGGAGTTGTCAAACGTCAATACAGTGAACAGTCGTTTCACCTCAGTTCAATACTGAATACCAATGCTATTACATAAAATCAAAAGCTTATTAACGAGACCTTAGATTGTGTATGACAATATGTTGTCAATAAACTGAAATTAAATGATTCAACTCCTCCAGTTCAAATCACTTATCAATGTAACACAATTGTTACTTCATGTCATAGGTAGATATGAATCTTCAACATTATGGATTTCACAACTCATGACACAAGTTTTTAATTTGTGGAGTTACAATGAAACTGGATATTATGAACAAAGATGGATAGTGGCTAGCAGTGGAATCCAGTTTGACGCGCGTTTCGTCCTACTCGGGACTCGTCAGCTGGATGTACCTACACCTCAGAGTTGATGTTCACTCTGGGACTCGAACCCAGAACCGTTCGCTTCAGACGCCATAACATTATCTACTTAACTAATGAGTCCTGATAGCCGTCTACTTGTGCAATGGGGTAAAGTTTAAATTCGTTTGGTGTTGTTTACTTGTATCTTCCCATTGTTGTTTAGGACTGAAGTTGATCAGTTCTTTGTTGGCATATGTGCATCCTGTGCGGACTGCCTCGATATTGCCTGAAGTCACAAGCTTTGTGAGGAAAGATGGTTAGTGGCTAGCAGTGGAATCCAGGAAGTGCGTTTCGTCCTATTCGGGACTCGTCACCTGGCAGTCCGCACAGGATGCACATATGCAAACAAGAAGCTGATCAATTGCAATCCAAAATAACAATAGAAAGATACAAGTAAACAACACAAAGTGAATTGAAACTGGATATTGTTTTTACTATGGTTTGGGATAATAATAGTAGCTAACCGACTGAGATAATTCATATAGTATTTTAATAATGT
>NC_031496.1:3456521-3558928 GCF_000237925.1 Schistosoma mansoni
GTGGATAACGTGATGGCGTTTGAAACGAACGGTTTTGGGTTCGAATCCCAGAGTGAACATCAACTGCGAGATGTAGCGTCATCCAGCTGACGAGTCTCAAATAGGACGAAACGCGCATCAAACTGGAAACCACTATCCATCAATGCTTATAAAACTTGTGACTTAAGGCAATATCGAGGCAGTCCGCATAAGATGCATATATGCCAATAAGTGACTGATCAATTGCAATCCTAAATAACAATTTGAAGATACAAGTAAACAACACCAAATGCTTAGTAGTAATTCAAAGTAATGTAGATTTGATGGCGTTTAAATCTACATTACTTTGATAATTTAAACCCATAAGCATTTGGTGTTGTTTACTTGTATCTTCAAATTGTTATTTAGGATTGCAATTGATCAGTCACTTATTGGCATATATGCATCTTATGCGGACTGCCTCGATATTGCCTTAAGTCACAAGTTTTATAAGCATTGATGGATAGTGGTTTCCAGTTTGATGCGCGTTTCGTCCTATTTGAGACTCGTCAGCTGGATGTACCTACATCTCGCAGTTGATGTTCACTCTGGGATTCGAACCCAAAACCGTTCGTTTCAAACGCCATCACGTTATCCACTTAACTACTGAGTCCTATATATGGTTGAAAAAAAGTGGATGGGACTTTTTTAATTTATCGATTGTCATTCCAATCTACACACACATTTTTCTTCCAAATGGAAAGGTTAGAGTATACATACATTGTGCTATCCATTTAATTGAAAACAATTTTTTTGTTAGATAACAAGTAATTAAACATAGGAAGAGAAAAAGGATAGACATGCATTAGGTTGGGAAAACTTACTTTTCCAATTCCAGCACACATAGCACACATTATATTTCTGTCTTTTATTATTAATAACTTTGGTGCCTTTGTGTGTGTGTGTGAGAGTGTATGTGTGTACATGCAAGAAGTGTGTACATATTTATACTATTCTAATATTAGCACATTCCTTTGCTATGTAGTGTGTATGATACTTGTAACTAAGGTTATATCTTTAAAAAATTGCCATATATGGTCATTTCTAAAGTGAAAGTAAGCAAGGTTTCGAATATCACTACTTTTTCCCTGTATCTGTACTTGGACCTGGGCTTAAACAGTAGTATGTCAATATTATACTAATAAAGATCTATGAAAGTAAAATAGTTTTCTAATTATATGACTATCATAGAAATAACCTTGGAATGATTGAAGTATGACCGCACTTCATTTATGGTTAACCCAATCATGTAATTGTTCATGAAAAATAGGTAAACTATGGAATATTATGGATTTCTTTTATTTGTTGTTATTGTTGTTGCTAAGTGAAATATGGAATGCCAAAATTAGACATTAATTTTACTAAGGAAATAAACTTTATTATATTCATGGGGGAAATCATGAAGCTAGACCACTATAGAAAACCTAGAAGCACTGGACGACTGTTTCGTGGGACTCCTCAGTAGTGCGCATCCATGATCCTGCCTCACGAGATTCGAACACAGGATCTATCAGTCTCGCGCGCGACCGCTTAACCAGTAGATCACTGAGATAGCCGGCATCCAATGGTGTTAATGTCTTACTTCAACTAATCCACGAAATTGAGCCACTGTTCACCATTGCCTTCAGTGAGTTACTACCTCACAACAGACGTGGTTGAACTCCACTGGTCACTGCTTCTCTCGCGAAGCGGGATCGTGAATACGGACTGTTGAGAAGTCTCACAATAGGACGAAACGGTCTCCCAGTGCTTCCAGGTTTTCCATGGTGGTCTAGTTTCAATTGACTCATGATTTCAACTATATAAAATTACTAAAATCTCCACAAACCCTCTTCTTATTATATTCAGTTATAATATTTATTATAAGCTTGTTTATTCATTTTCATAACTCCACCTGTAGCTCTTCTAGTATTACTGCCGGTCCCAAGCCCGGTTAAAAGAGAAGGGTTGGGCATGGGGTTAGTATCCCTATCTCTTAGGAAACTAACTCGCTAAAAAGAAACGTTAACCAGAAAAAATAAGCCCAGAAACGGTTAAAATGGCTTAAAGTTGTTTAGATCATTTAGGTTAAACCGGGAAAAAAGTTCTTCAATGAAAGTAGAGTAATACATCATTCCAATGAAATATCTATCAAAGCAAACTGGTATGTAATTTTCTCTAATACCTACTCGATAACATAGGGTAAAGTGCTTTAATAATAAACTGACATACATTTTTTTCCAAGTATCAGCTTTATACAAGAGATATCATAATACGCATCAATGTTGCTGTAAAGTAATGAGCTGCAGCTAAGAAGGACTTCTGTACATCATTAACTTATTGGATTATTATCATCAAAAGGTATGGGAAGAGTAAACTGGGAAGCTATTAAACTCAGTTTTGGAAGGATCTCGTTTGTATATTATTATTATCATTATCATACAGGTTTGTGTGAAATCATGAGTCATTTGAAGCTAGACCACCATGGAAGTACTGGATGGTCATTTCATCCTATTGTGGGACTCCTCAGTAGTGAGCATCCATGATCTCGCCTCAAGAGATTCGAACCCAGGACCTATCAGTCTCGTGCGTGAGCGCTTAACCTCTAGAACCACTGAGCCCGCATCCTGATTTCTTTAGTGATTTCCGGAATGGACGAAGTGACTTAACGGCTAGAGTAAGGATGAAACTTGGTTGAACATACATACAACGGTGATTAAGTAATGGTATTGTGTTTCATTAAAACCTGACAACCATACAGTAAACAGTTAATTTATAAACTATCAATCAACTGTCTCAATCTTGACTGTTCCTTCTGTAAATATCAGTCCATAGTCTCCGATTATTATTGTTCATGCATTTTCATACCAATTGCGTTTCGCTTCGGTTCTTTCCTTATCGCTCTTCTGCCAAAATACCTTCTCTGCCTGACCATCATCATATACTACTTATGTGGATATAAGTAACCCACACCACAGTATCAGTTAGGAAAAAAAACAGTCTTTCATCGCTTATTCATAGAGAACTCGATCAATTCAATAAAACTATGATTCATTATATATTTTGATGAATAAGGATAAAAAATCGAAAACCAGTAACTTACAGTTTGTGTTGTAGAACCTCCAGCTTCATCTAAACGTTCTGATAATGCATCCACTTGAAAACCTAAATCAGCAGCATGTCGTTCAGCCTTTAAAATTATAAAAGGTTAAATACAGTTTTTTTTTAAAAAATCATGAAAGTATAGAAAATTTGGAGAAAATCTACTCTTCTAGTGAAAGATATAAATATCTTAATCAATATTGAAACTCATTAGAAGTATGTACAGTCATATTGTGCAGATGTAAAGGCGAGGATTGGCAAAGCAAGGGCAGCATTTCTACAATTGAAGAATATATGGAACTAAAAACAACTGTCAACTAATTTCAAAGTCAGAATCTTCAATACAAACGTCAAGACTGTGCTAGTGTACGAAGATGAAACGTGAACAACTACTACATTCATCGTCAGGAAGGTAAAAGTATTTATAAACAGTAGTTTACGCAAGATACTCAACATCCACTGGCTGGATACTATCAGCAACAGCCTTCTGTGGGATAGAACAAACCAGTTTCCAGCTGAAGAGGAAATTAGGAAAAGACGTTGGAAGTTGATAGAACATAAAGTAAGGAAATCACCAAACTGCACTACAAGGCAATCCCTAACTTGGAATCCGGAAGGAAAGCGGAAAAGAGGAAGGTCAAAGAACACATTGCGCCGAGAAATAGAAGCATATATGAAAAGGATGAATGTTAACTGGAAAGAACTGGAAAGGAAGGCTTAGGACAGAGTTGGATGGAGAATTCTGGTGAGCGGCCTATGCTCCTCGACGAGGGGTAACAGGCGTACGTAACGTACGTAAACAGTCATATTGTATTTTATGAATAGTTAATACACTTTTCACAATGAGTACTTCATTTTACAAATGAACTCATCAATGAACTTTATAATGGGTTATTACTCTTATATGCAGCATACATTCATTCATTAGTCAATTTCCTTATATATTTCACTAGGACAAATAACTGCAATATTGACATGTAATAACTATTATCAGTAATAGGGTGGTGGAGATTTCCAAGTTTTGATTAAGATCAAGAACTGACCAATGTTAGACCATCATTGAATACTTGTAAGCACTAGACGGTCGTTTCGTCCTAGCATGGGACTTCTCAGAAGTGTGCGCCCACTATTCCTCATGCGGGATTCAAACACAGGACCTTCGGTTTCGCAAGTGAACGTGAGTTTTAGTTGATAAATGAGTGTAATCATGTGCGACAAAAGAATTAAAAATACAGTTTAGAAAATTGCAAAGAAGATATTTCCCATAAAAGCTTTCATCCATAGCTATTTAGAACTTATATTATTGTTATTTGAGGAACAATAACTGCCCAAGATTGATTGGTCGGTATTAGTCTCGAAGTGGACAAAATCTTCATGATAAAATTCTTGTTATCTGAAAAGTTATCAATGATAATGATGATGTGTAGTTTGATAATAAAGTTATGGCAAAACTCTAATTTATGGCTGAACCAATCAGATTTAGGATACCAAGTCTTAGATTTTGGCGCGAAATTCATTCATCCATTTGGTTAAATGCAGTTTTAGCATTTCACCTGATATCAGTTGGTGATGAAAACCATAACTCTAATCCCTAATCATGACCATCAACTATAAATCACAATCCTTATTCTTCACACTGCTTCATAACTGTCATTTAGACTCAATAAGTAGGTTAACATTCTTAAGGTCACTTTGGCGTCGCTCAACGGTCTTCCATAAATTATAGTCTCACTTAAAATGTGTGTTTCAATAACTTGAATTTTAAGCCGAAAAAGAAGTACCATTTTACTGTATTGTCTATTAAGAGCCAAGTCCAGATATACACAGTTCTAGAAATTTTGAACTGCATATAGATCATATTCATTTTCATACCGTGGTTACTAAAGGTGTGGTATGTGCTACTGATATCTTCAGATATAAGTAGTATGCACCATCAATCGAAAGTGAAATACCCCACGGTTAAAGGTTAAGAAGACCAAAGAAAAAAGAACGAGAACAGAGAATACTTGGTATGGAAACAAAGGAACAATGAAGTCTGAGACAGTTGGTGGATATTTTGCAAATGAAGTGTCTACTGTATAGTTCTCAGATTTGACTAAGCCATTCTGTAATTTTGTGTTCAAATACACTTAGTGGTCCTCACTTATATTCTTGTTCACTACAAACGGATCGTTAATTCACTAGTATAAAACGTATGTTCATAGAAGACTATCGTTCTGTTTTATTCATTATCCAATTGAAAGCCATTAATATTATCATGATAAACAATGATTCATTAGTGAATACATCATTTGCAAAATATCTATCAATTGTCTCAAACTTGATTATTCCTTCATTTTCATATCAAACAATCTGTGTTCTCATTTTCTTCTATCTAATTAACCTTCTACCACCAGACATTTCACGTTCCATTGAGGATATATACTACTTATATCTGTAGATATCAGTAGCATATACCACAAACCTACTAGAAAACTGAATAAATCTTTACCAGTGTTCAATAAGAGTGATTAGCAGTGAAACCTAATCCAGATAATTTATCATATATTAAAGTTTTGCGTTGATTATATTAATTAGTCTGAGCATTTTTGAAGATAAATGGTAGGATCCTGTTAGTGAGAAGTGATCTGGAAACTTTACAAAATACTACATTCATTAAGCGTTTTACAACCTCATTTATAGTTCAGTATTAGTCGTTTTAAGATTAATACATACCCTAACAAATTATGAAGTGATTTCTTAAACCCCTTTGTCTGAGCCATGAGGATCAGATCACTTTCAAAGTGGACAGATTTTTAAACTTTCATAACTCATTACAATGTGTTGACTAGTGATTAGCTCTGTGAAGGAATTCTCGGAATTCTAGTGAGAAGCCTTGACTAGTGGAGTCCAAATCATGCCAGGTAGAGACAGATATATACCTTAGACATTGACACTATTGCATGCCTGCTCATTGGTTTACAGGTTGATCGTTCGCGCTCGAGACCGATAGGTCCTGTGTTCGAATCCCGTGGGTGGGATCATGGACGAGGACTGCTGTGGAATCTCACACTAGGACGAAATGGCTGTCCAGTGCTACTAGATCCTCCACAGTGGTCGACCTTAAATCGACTTATGAATTAAACTATTAACAATTCATCTTAAACATCTTGAATTAATCCTTTATTCATTATGATCATTATGTGGTCATCGACAACCATTTATTTATTACGAACTAATCTACTGGATGATGTCATAAATTCTAACTGTTTCTTAGATGATATCATTAAACGTTTTAACAACAGTACTGTAGGATTTCGCATTAGTATAGATTTATGAAGACTGTTCACATAAGATCTGTTGTCATCAAGTTTTTTGATAGTTTTGTTTTATGTATCAGAACTGTCAGCTATCTAACATGTTGAACCCATTGATAGTTTGTTATCAAGATCCTAGTTTAGACAATTTATTAATTGTTCATTGATGCTCATAGAATTTGGAAATAGAAGCAGATATGAAGAAGATGAATAACAACTGGAAAAAACTGGAAAGAATTGTCCAGGACAGGGTTGAATGGACAGTGCTGGTGTGCGGTCTATGCTCCTCCACGAGAGGTAACAGGCGTAAGTAAGTAAGTAAACCCATAGAATTTATAATAATAATAATAGTTACCTACAGGTTTGACGAAAGTTAATTACAATTAAGTGACTTATAATGAATTATATCAAACAACAATAACAATTTGTACAAACTTACTCGAACTCTTGCATCACGTTCTAAATCCAAAAGATCTTCTAATTCCCGTACTCGACTCTATAACAATGAAGATAATACAATAATTAGAAAAATGCTCCATTTAAAATAATAAATAATCATACAATTTAATAGTTGAACTCAGTACTCAATTGAAGCTTGACCACCATGGAAAACCTAGAAGCGCCCATGATCCTGCTCCCGGGATTCGAACCTAAGAACTTCAGTCTCGAGAGAGAATGTATGTCATTCAGAAGGACGATGAAAGGTCCAAGACCAAACCCTCCAGCTCAGAGAACAAAACTTCATCAGAATGTATAACCCTATAGCATTCTGAACCAGTAGTTTAGCTTTAACTGACTCATTAATTCAATTATTAAATTACTATAATCTCTACAACCCCCCCCTTTCATGATAATAATCATACAATTTTTCAATTATTGTTCATATTGAAGAATTCATAATATAAAAAAGAGTTAGATGAAATAATAAAAGAAATAATCAGTGTAATGCCCTGGTACGGCCGAGAGTGAGGAGGGCTCTCCCTCTCTCGAACTGCTCTCACACGGCCACGCGTAGACAGCCTGTTCTAGGGAAGTCCTAATCATTGCCTTCTCGTGGCATTACTGTTGTTTACGAAATTAAGAGGACGAAAAGCGAATGTCCGGTGCTTTAACCGGGTCGGTGGACACGGAAAGTCCACCTAGGGGAGTTGGAAAACCCTGATTTCAAACTAATGGTGCACATGGGCTGGCTGCAGTATCCTAAGGGAACAAATGGCGTATAAACCAATCATTAGTGACCGGCCACCATGGGACTGCATCTCCTTAAGATGCTCCACTGCCTTGTGGAATGGATCTTTAGGTCAAAGGCTCCGAGTGTGGCCCCTTAAAGAAAACCACCTACTTCGGTCTGGGCACCCGGGCGGTATCATAGCCCTCACACAATTACGTTGTGCATATATATCTGGTGCCCCTTTGTACCAATATTTATGTATTCAAATAAATAAAAATCAATATAAATTACCTCAAGTCTTGTTGTACTTGGTGATACTCCTCGATAAATAGTTCTTGATATTTTCACATGAGATTCTGTATCATGATTCATCATTTTTTCTCTTTTTTTTTAAATTTTTCTTTTTAATCTAAAATAATAAATTGAAGGAATCATATTTAGAAAAGAATAAAGAAAGACGTAATTATATTAAATGAATGGATTAACTCTTTATATAGTTGAAATCAAGCCCGATTGGCTCAGTCGGTAAAGTATTAAACTCTTAATCTCAGGGTCGTGGGTTCGAGCCCCACGTCGGGCGTCGTTCGGTGAGGCAATGCACCGTATCTGCTAGATAGTTGAATACCATGAGTCAATTGAAGCTAGATCATCATAGAAAATCTGGAAACAATAGACGGCTGTTTCGTCCTATTGTGTACGACTCCTCAACAGTGCGCATCTACAATCTTGTCTTACGAGATTCGAACCCAGAACCTATTAGTCTCTTTATATATATATATAATGAATTAAAAGATTAACTTGGCAACTAAAAACACTAAATGACAATAGTAATAATGATAATAATGGTAAGAATTATACAAAATATTCTAAATTTAAACTAAGTTTATCAGTAACGATTGCGGCCTGTTTGAATATCTGGGCTACCTGTTCCTGTCATTTAGATATTTCAACAAATTATCTCTTTATGCTTGTTTTAAAACATCATTATGCTTATTAGTCACACGGCCTATTCAGGTGCATTCCTGAAAAAAAAGTATAACCTTTAGCTGTAAAGGTTAAAAAAAAGGCCTAATCAGAGATATCGTGGTTTCAGGCAGGCAATATACAATGAAAATAATGCACATTATTCAGATGTCGATTGACTGGACAGCTAACTTCTAACTGGCGATCATTCAAAATATTCGTCATCAGGATCGACGAAGAAGTAAGAAATGGAAACTTTTGTGCTCAATCAATAAGGATGATACTACTTAATAAGATTGATTATAATAAAGATTTAATATAAAATAGGTAAATGATTAACTTACATTAGTGAAAGACTTTTTTGTGTATGCTCCTTTCTGTTATAATATTAAGAAAAAGTGAATATATATATATGGAGGTGGAAGAATGGGAATTAGTGCAGTAGTAAGTCAACTTACACATACATGTAGTAGGGTAGACATATATCTATATACTAGGTGTAATAGTGTGGATATATAATCATCTTGCACACATGTACACACATGCACATACACACCCACACCCATAACCAACCTTAACATGTAAGTGTACTTTAATTTATCTTATGATGAAATTGAATTGGAACTCCATTGTTTTGGAAGCAATATAGATATCACTTCACTTAGTGTTGTATACATGTATCTTCCCATTGTTGCTAAGCCTTGCAATGGATCAATCTCTTGTTGCCATGTGTGTATCCTATGTATCCTATGATATTACCTGAAATGTATAAATTCCCCCTATGCGCTATTGTTTAAACCAATCAAAATTATGTGTGCAACACAAAATGAAAAAAAAAATCCCGGAATCGATTATTGGAAATATTTGAGGATGAATCGATCTACCTAAATCCACCCACTGATCTATATGTATTGTGTGCCTTAATATAACAAAAATAAAGGAACATCATTTGCACTTCTAATAATAATAATAATAATAATTGAAGAGGTAAAATTAGGTGACAGAAAATTAACCGGTAAAATTACAATGGAATGTTTTATCCTAATTTGGCTTTATTATACAAGTATTTAAAAAATGGATGTGGTGTGTGCTACTGATGTAGATAGATATAAGTAGTATGTATCATCAATCGAAAATAAAATCAGAAGGGGTTTTGTGGAGATTTCAGTATTTTCATAGTTAAAATCATGGTAGGTCCTGGGCTCGAATCTCGCTCACGAGGCGGGATCGTGGATGCGCACTGCCACTGAGGAGTCCCATAATAGGACGAAACGGCCGTCCAGTGCTTCGAGGTTTTCTTCAGTGATCTAGCTTCAATTGACTCATGATTTCAACTATGAAAATACTGAAATCTCCACAAAACCTCTCTTCATTATAATTATATGCTCACTAGTGACTGGCTTCAAGATACATGTCCTGGAGTTCTAGTGAGAAGCAGTGACCAGTGGAGTTCAAACCATGTCTGTCTTGAGATAACAACTCACTGAAGGCAATTGGTGAACGGTTGCTCCAACTTCGTGGATAGGTTGAAGTTAGACATTAACACCATCATATGCCGGCTCAGTGGTCTATCGGTCAAGTGCTCTGGCGCGAGACTGCCAGCTCCTGGGTTGGAATCTCGCGAGTGCGGGCACGTAGACGCGCACTGTTGAGGAATCCCATAATAGAACGAAACGACAGTCCAGTACTCCCAGGTTTTCGATGGTGGTCTAGCTTCAGTTGACTCATGATTTCAACTACGAAAGTAAAATATTGGACAGTAGGATAAAAATATCAAAGAAAGAGAAGGAGAATGGAGAATGATTGGTATGGAAACGAATGAATAATGAAGTATTGAACGATTGACAGATATTTACGGAAGGAACAATCAAGTCTGAGACAATTGATTGACAGTTTGTAAATGAAGTATTTACTGAATGAATTCATTTATTATTGTTTGTTTGAATCTTCCCATTGATGTTTAGGATTGCAATTGATCAGTCTCTTATTGGCATATGTCCATACTGTGCGTATGGACTCGATATTGCCTTATTTCACAAGCATTGTAAGGAAAGATGGATAACGGCTAGCAGTGGAATCCAGGACGTGTGTTTCGTCTTATTTTAATGGCGTTTGAAGAGAAAAGTACTGGATTCGAGTCCCAGAGTGAACACCAGCTCTGATATTAAAGTACACCAAATATGACGGAACGCGCGTCCTGGATTCCACTGCCAGCCACTAGCCATCTTTGCTTATTTACTGTATGGTTCTCAGATTTGACTAAGTCGTTCCGTAATTTTGTGTTCAAACACATTTGGTTGTCCCCACTTGTGTTCTCGTTCACTACATTAACATATCAAAAACTGGTTTGTTTGTGCTTTTGTGAATCTTTTTTCGTTTCTCGTTGCCTTGGTTCTTCACTTGTTGTTATCCTCATTGTATATAAATATAGGCCATGCAACAGTACTCTCCATCAAACCCTGTTATGAGCAATCCTTTGCAGTTGCTATTCATTCTTTTCATGTCTGGTTCCAATTCCAGACGCAATGTGTTCTTCGACCTTCCTCTTTTCCGTTCTTCTTCAGGATTCCAAGTTAGGACTTTCCTCGTCATTCAGTTTGATGATTTCATCAATGTATCTCATACCCATTTACAATACCTTTCCCGAATTTCCTCCTCAGATGGAAGCTGATTCGTCCTCTCCCACAGTAGGTTGTTGCTGATGGTATCCGGTCAACGGAGATTCAGTATCTCGGAAAAACAATTGTTTATAAATACTTGCACCTTCATGATGATGGTTTTGATAATTCTCCATGTTTCAGCTCTGTACAATAGGATTGTCTTGACGTTCGTATTGAAGATTGTGGCTTTGATGTTGACTTGGAGACAATTGTTTAGAGTTCCATATATTCTTCAATAGTAGGAATGCTGTCCTTGTTTTGCCAATCCTTGCCTTTACGTCTCCATCAGATCCTCCTAGTTCATCGATGATGCTTCCAAGTTACATGAAAGATTCAACATCTTCCAGAGTTTCTCTATCAAGTATCATTCGGTATCTATATACTTTTTGGATATGAATATTATCCTCAACCTTTACACTCTCATTAATCTAAAATTTTAATAATTATAATAATTTAAAAACTACTAATAGTAGTAATCATTAAAAAAAGATGAAAAATTTTGAATTAACTTGATGTTGTTTACTTGTATCTTCACATTGTTATTTTGGACTGCAATCGATCAGTCTCGTGTTGGCATATGTGCATCCTGTGAGGACTGCCTCGATATTGCCTGGAATCACAAGCTTTATAAGTAAAGATGGATAGTAGCTAGCGGTGGAATCCAGTTTGACACGTGTTTCACCCTATTTGGGACTCGTCAGTTGGATGTACCTACATCTCGGAGTTGATATTCAATCTGGAACTCGAACCCAGTACCACTCGCTTCAAACGCCATCACGTTATCCACTTAGCTACTGAGTCCTGATGCCCACATGCTTGTGCAATGGGATGAAGTTTAAATTCACTTACTATTGTTTGTTTGAATCTTCTCATTTATGTTTAGGACTGCAACTGATCAGTCTCTTATTGGCATATGTCCATACTGTGTGTATTGACTAGATACTACATTAAGTCACAAGGTTTATAAGCAATGATGGATAGTGGTTAGCAACAGAATCCATGTTGATGCGCGTTTCGTCCTATTTGAGACTCGTCAGATGGATGTACACCTGCATCTCAGAACTGATGTTCACTCTGTGACTCGAACTCAAAACCGTTCGCTTCAAATACCATTGCGTTATCCACTTAGCTACTGAGCCCAACAAGAAACTGATCAATTGCAGTCTTAAAGAACAACGGAAAGATACAAGTAAACAACACTAAGTGAATTTAAACTTTACCCCATTGCACAAGCAGGTGGCTATCAGGGCTTGATAACACGATGTTGTTTGAAGCGAAAGGTACCGGGTTCGAGTCCCAGAGTGTACACCAACTCTGAGATGCAGATGTACATCCATCTGACGAATCCCAAATAGAACGAAACACGCGTCCAATTAGATTCCACTTCGAGCCACTATCCATCATTACTTATCATGAAAAAAATTTTGATTTTCATACAAATGAACTTTACTTTCTCTTTTTACTTACAATAACAACACACATATATATATATCGAAAAAGGTTAAATGCTACATCTTTTTAATGCCCAATTTATATCAATTAAAACAAATACCAAAAGGATTTAAATTAGAGCAAAAAATACAAAGTTAAAAGAAAAAAAGAAAAAAAGAGAAAAGAAAAAGAGAGAAAAGAGAAAAAAAAGAAGAAAACTATTTACTATATCATATATCAATAGATATATTTAGATTTGACTTTTATCTCCTTATAATACTAGAAATCTAATGATGAATGATTATTAGGAGAGGATAAAGTTTCGAATAGTTTAAGGAAGAAGAAGAAGAAGAAAAAGGGAAAAAAGAGAGAGAGAAAAAAGGGGGAAAAAAGAAAAGAAAGGAAAAGAATACTAATTCATAAAATTCTAGAAATAATACACTACTTTTCATGTTTATAGTTTAGTTCATTAAAACAAATTAGATTAAGATAAAGAAGAAATTATTGTAAATTGAATATTGAACACTTATAGTTAAGATCATGAGTCAATTGAAGCTAGACCACCGTGGAAAACCTGGAAGCACTGGACGGCCGTTTCGTCCTATTGTGGGACTCCTCAGTAGTGCGCATCCACGACCCCACACTCGTGAGATTCGAAACCCAGGACCTACCATTCTCGAGACAGAGCCCTTAATCTCCACAAAAACTCCCTTGTGATATTGAACACTTAGTTTTGATAAGTCTTGATGATTGTAATGTTCCCCCTGTAGCCACTGATATATATATATATATATAGATTGAGTGCGTACGTGTTTGATATATTTGAACGTGCTGCTTCCCGTCAATGAGAGAGAAGTGATTTTATCGATCAGATCAGTGATACATGAAAAGCTATATAAGCAGTCTTGAGTATTTATTAGTCTTGCTTTCTGCCTAGCTCAGCCAGTTAAGTACAGAACACCAATAACACCCTCTATAATATGAATCATGTATTTCAAACATACTGGGTTTATATACTAAACAAACTGACTACATCGTACCAATAAAATAGAAAATACACATTTGTACAAGATCTAGCCAAATGTGACTGTGAATAGGGGGAACAGTAATTAATGGACTAGGGATAACTCAAAGATGGTAAATCGTATAATGGTAGTCTATGGGTCAAAATAAAGCTTATAATAAGAGGGACAAGAATATGAATAGTTTAGTTACTTAACAGTTATACAATAGGAAATACACATATCATATTGGTCCATAAATAGTCCTCATAGTTACCATTCATAATTCTCAACGGGATCCAACAAGTCTATGAAGGTTTTAATAGATACTGGTGAGTATTTTTTTAACGAATTAGTTTTCTAAAAGATTGGGTCGCCAACCCCATGTCCAATTCTCCTCCTTTATCTGGGCTCGGCAGTAGACCGCTGAGGAGCTACAGGCGGAGTTTCTATTAGATATTATAGTAATTTTAATTGTTGAATTCATGAGTCGATGTAAGCTAGACCACCATGAAAAACTTGGAAGCATTAGACGATCGTATTGTTCTAGTATTGAACTCCTCAGAAGTACACGTCCCTTATCCCGCCTCGCAAGATTCGAACCCTGGACCTATCTGTATTTCCTGGATTTCTAGTTAGAAGCCGTGACCAGTGATGTTCGATAAGGTCTGTTTTTAAATAGTAACTCACTGAAGACAATGGTAGATGGTGGAGCAATTTCGTGGATTGGTTGAAGTTAGACATTAACACCTTTGAATGACGGCCATCTCAGTGGTGTAGAAGTTAAGCGTTTGCGCGCGAGACTGATAAGTTCAAATCTCGCGAGGCGGGATCGTCGATGCACACTGCTGAGAAGTCTTAAACTAGGACAAAACCGCCATCCAGTGCTCCCAGGTTTTCCATGGTGGTCTAGCTTCAATTGACTCATGATTTCAACGATAAAATTACTAAAATCTCCATAAAACCCTCTTCTGAAATTAATCAAAATATGCTGACTAGTGACTGGTTTCAAAAGGTATTTCCTGGAGTTCTGGTGAGAAGTATTGACCAGTGGAGTTCAACCGCGTCTGTTGTGAGATAGTGCTCACTAAAGACAATGGTGAACGGTCGCTCAATTTTGTGGACTGGTTGAGGTTAGACATTAACACCGTTGGATGCCGGCCTAGTGGTCCAAGTGTTAACGTCAGCGCGCAAACCCGAAGGTTTGTGGTCTAGTTTAGATTGACTCCTGAATTCAACTCATAAATCTTTATTATATTAAATATCTTTAAACCATAAAGAAACAAACCATATCCATTTGAGAAAATAATGACAAATTTTATTGATACTCAAAGGGTAACTATGTAAATCATAAATGAAAGATATTCGTTTCTTATATGTCTGAAATATTTCTGTAAATAAAACTAAATGAGATCATAATATGTACAACAACAATATTCGACACTATCAGTGTAATTTTGACAGTTGAGATCACAAATCAATTGAAGCTAGACCACCATGGAAAACCTGGAAGAACTAGACAGCCACTTCGTCTTATTGTGGGACTCCTCAACAGTGCGTATCAACGATCCCACCTCACGAGACTCAAACCCAGAACCTATCAATTTCGATCGCGAGCGCCTAACCTCTAGACCACTAAGCCGGTCAGCATACAACGGTGTTAATGTCTGACTTCAAACGATCCACGAAATTTAGCGATACATCCACCATTGTCTTCAGTGAGTTACTATCTCACAACAGACTGGCTGAGAAGTCCCACAATAGGACGAAATGGCCGTCCAGTGCTTCCAAATTTTCCTTGGTGGTCTAGCATCAATTGACTCATAATATTCAACTTTAAAATGACTGTCAGTTTAGTTTATAAATTTAATAGATGAGTAATGCTTTTCAGAAAATTCATCCTGGCATTCTCTATACCAAGCTTAACAGAAAATCTAAGAAATCCATTGAGTTCCTTTACTGTCACAGGATCCTTGTAGCTCTTCAGATAATTAAAATAACCTAAAACATCATCTAAAAGAGTTACTTCTACGATGTACTCTCAACGTGAAATTTCAATTTATTGATAATTTCTACAGATGAACAGATGGAGTTACCAGTTACCAGTTGAATTGCATCACTTTTGGTAATCTAATTTGTTACCATATCGCTATATGAAATATGACTTCACCGTTCATCTAAATGACGAAATTGAGAGGTGATATAAAGTTTCAGATAGAGATGATTGGGCTTTTACTGTTTGTAACCCTGACTCCAAACCAATAGTGAACATCAGCTCCAGTATCCTGAGGGAACAAATGGCGTACGAATCAACCGTTGATCACCGGCTACCATGGGACTGCATCTCCTCACGATGCTCCACTGCTTTGTAGATCAGACCTTTAGGTCAAAGGCTCGGGGTGTGGCCTCCTAAGAAAACCACTTGCTTCAGTCTGGGCACCTGGGCAATATCGTAGCCCTCACACAAATCAAATGAGATATGTGTGGCGCATATATATCTGGTGCCCTGTTGCACCAATATCCAAGTGTTTAAATAAATAAATAAATAAACCTTCATAACTACCAAAATTTCTCAAACTGTGGAACAAATGGTTAATGATCTACTCTGAATCGCACATTCAAGATTTTTGGCTTCAATCAGATAAGTAGCACCTAGTCAAATGAATTTCAGATTAAATGAGAAACAAAAGTGTATCATTTACCCTCAAATCTATGTTCTTCTGTACGCAGAATTGTAAGGAGAATATATTAGACATCAAGTTCACAATTGAAAACCTGTAATGGTTATTACTGTTAATAAGTGTACAACACCGTAGTTACAGCTTGGTATTTGTGTACAGTTATAAAGTATGAACTCTATTTGAGAGACTTCAGTGATTTGTTTTCGGAACAAAAGACACTTCTTACATTCTAATCATTTTAAATCGATGACAAAATTTATTGTTCTTTATCGATGATGTCGGGATTGACGGAAATGAAGTTCCAATTACCAAACCAATCTTTTTTACTTTAATTAATAGGACAAGAAGTAGAGTATGGTTCATAGTACGAAAGTCAACCACTATGGGATTTGAAACAACAACTGCATCTCTGTGTTCATGTGGTATGGCAACTCGAACTGATGTACGTACGTACGTACGTACGAAGTTCTACGTTATGAATGACTGACTGGGTACGAAAGTCAGAGTTGCTAAATATTAGTACAAGTCACGAACACATCATTAGGGTTAAGTATCATTTTAAATAAGAGCAAGCAATTTTCGAGATAAGGTTAACTAATGTTAGCTTTATAATTTTGACGTTCAAAAATATTTAGTCTATTTAGTTGTAGTGTAAGTCGGTCACAACGTTGAACTTCGTACGTACACACGTACATCAGTTCGAGTTGCCATACCACATTAATAGTAAGAGTATAAACAGTAATCGGAAAGATTAGGGTTTGAAGATGTTATTCAAGGAGTATAATACAGTGAAATAAATTTGACAAGACAAAAAGATATAGACATGAAGAATTCAGAAGATTAGAATTTGGTAGAACACAAAGAGTGGATGCACCTGCGCCATTTCAAACGATTGTGAGCCATGTCATTCAAGGTCTCTAACCATCGGTTGTTATTATCTTGCCGATCCCAACCAGGTAGTCCACACCTACCTACTAGCATGGCTCAGTCCACTTGTCAATGACTTCATGGATTTTTGCCACGTTTTGGTCTGGCCACCCCTAGCTTTCTTCCAACCTACTTCTACATCATAAAACATCGCACGTCAGGGCCGTCGGTGGTTGATGTAGAGATATTTGTATCCCTGATCAAGGAATACCATGAAATCATGTGTCACACTAACCTTTCAGCTGTAAAACGTGATATATATATTGAGGAAACTACAGTAAGCTAATCTTCAATAATCAAATACATAAGTTTTGGTTTCTTGTACTGAACTTAGCACTCAGATTAGTTATATATTACATGGGATACCAAACACTTAAGCACTTGAGCAGTAATTCAAATTAGAATACTATGACAAAGATGGCTTGTAATCTTCTTTTACTACTATCTCATGAATTTAATTATTTACAGGCACTAATGTGTGAAGTGAATATGTGAAGTAAATACGTTAGCAGTATTTGGTGCTTTAACAGTATCTAGATGATGAACAGATTACTATAATATATCACACAGATGATGGACGACTTATCAAATTACGTTCCTAAGAAATACCTAAGCAAGCTGAACTTGAAATTCACTTGGTATTATCTACTTGAATCTTCCTATTGATGTTTAGGACTACAATTGATCAGTCTCTTATTGGCATATCTGCATACTATGTGTATTGCCTCGATATAGGCTTAAGCCATAAGCAATATAAGCAAAGATGTACGGTGGCTAGCTGAACTGTAAATAAAATGATTAAAACTGCACTAGAAGAAGGGTTTTTTGTGGAGATTTCTGTAATTTTTATAGTTGAAATCATAAGTCAATTGAAGCTAGACCACCATGGAAAACCTGAAAGCACTGAACAGTCGTTTCGCCCTATTTTGAGACTTCTCAGCAGTTAAGTGCTAACGCACGAGACTGATAGGTCCTGGGTTCCAATCTCGTGAGGCAGGATCGTGAATGCGCACTGTTGAGTAGTCCCACAATAGGACGAAACAGCCGCCTAGTGTTTCCAGGTTTTCCATGGTGGTCTAGTTTCAACTGACTCTTAATTTCAACTATAAAAACACTACCAGCTTGTCAATTAAGGTAATTTAATACACAAAAGACTAAATTCTAAAGCGGAGTGTCGCGAACATATCACTGACTACACGATGATTACATCATTCACTTACATAATGAGACCAAAGATGGATGGAGATTAGACTATTACAAACATTTATACCCGTCAGAAATACAGGTCTGTTTTTCTGTATTATTCCAGATATGAAGAAAAAAACAGTCAACATTCAGTGAATAGTTCAATAGTTGAAAATAAATGAAAGGAACCTATAAATTCTATAGGTATTGTTTACTTGAGTCTGCCCATTTATGATTAAGACTGTAATTGATCAGTCTCTTATTGGCATATGTGTATACTGTGTAAATTGCCTCGATATAGCCTTAATTCACAAGCATTATCAGCAATGATGGATACTGGCTAGCAGTGGAATCCAGGACGAGTGTTTCGTCCTTGTGAATTTAAACTTCATTTCATTGTACAAGCAAGTGGCTATCAGCACTCACTAGCAAAGTGGATAACGCGATGGCGTTTGAAGGGAAAAGGTACTGGGTTCGAGCCCCAGAGTGATAATCAGCTCTGAGATTCAGGTGCATCCAACTGACGAGTCCCAAATAGGACGAAAAGCGCGTCCTGGATTCCATCGCTAGCCACTATCCATCTTTGCTTATTTGCATAATTGTTTCTACTTGTTTCATATAGCCTTTTGACTATTTTCATAAATTTTGTATCATTCATTATAATAATATAGACATGTACTCCTGAAATATAAACATAAATAAAGTAGAAATGAAGAGCCAAGAATAACATCTGATATCTTTGGTAAAGAAGAATGTTTACGGTTTTCAGTAATTAATAAAACATTTATTTGAACACAAATATTGATACAAGGAGACACTGAATACATATGCGCCACACTTCGTCATTGGATTTGTGTGAGAGCTGAAATACTACCAACACGCTTAAACCAAAGCACGTGGTTTTCTTATGGAGCCACTCTCCGAGCATTTAACCTACAGGTAGAGCAACGTTACAAGATGCAATCCCATAGTAGCCGGTCACCAACAATAAGTTCATACGACATTGGTCCTTTCAGGATCCTGGAGTCTACGTGTATCATTGGTTTGGAATCAGGGTTTTCCAATTCCCCTAGCTGGATCTTCCGTGTCCACCAACTCGGTAGACACACACTGGACATTCGCTTTTCGTCTTCTCAATTTCGTGAATAACACTCCTACCGTGAGAAGGCAGTGAGTAGGTGTTATGGCCCGATGATTGGTAAATTTGGGATCTATTTATACTGCGTACACATTTTTTTATCGCATAATCGCTAAATTACCAATCTATTCATATTCGTGCCCCCCTTATTATAAGCTTTATTTTGAAGTATAAACTACTTCTATATGATTTACCATTCCTGAATTATGATCTGTCTACCAATTACTATCTCCCTTATTCACAGCCATATCTGGCTAAGTCTTGTACAAATGTTATTTTCTATTTTATGGTACGATGTGGTCAGTCCGGTATAGAAACTCAGTATGTTTGAGATTTAATGAATCATACCGCAGAGGATGTTCTGGACTTAACTTGCTGGGCTAGGCAGAAAGCAGGACCGACAAGTACTCTAGACTGCTCGTACGGTTTCCGTGTATCATTGGTCCGATCGATATTTCGCCGTTTTCTGATTGGCGATCTTATCACGTCATACATTCAACAGGGCATCCACTCGGCCACAAGTATATAACATTAGGACTTCCCTGGCAATGTCTGTATACGCGCGGCCATGTGAATGCATTTCGAGAGGGAGAGCGGACTGGCCACCCCCCACCTCTGGCCGTATCAGGGCATTTGGAGGTAATTAAACCTTACATATCCACTTCCAGTAATTTTGATCCGTATAAGCAAACTAGTTTGACTTTCTTTTTACTTAATCCATTAGATGCACTTTAATAGTGGGAACAGTTTAATAACTTTCCAACTATCGTTCAATAAAAAGTACCTACTATAAATCATGTAAAAGTTCAAATCAACCATGTCCTAAATATTATTGTCAAAAACATACATTTATACAAGTCTTCATCAATTTTGGTGATTGCCTACCAGTATATATTACTAATTACATTTCCAATAATATTCGAACCTAATGTACCACTGTTGGTTAGCTTCGAATAACATACCTTACATTCATAAGATATCATTATAAACTTAGTATTGTTTGTTTGAAACTTCCCATTGATGCTTAGGACTGCAAATGGTCAGTCTCTAATTAGCATATGTGCATACTGTGCGTATTACCTCGATATAACCTTAATTCACAAGCATGGTAAGCAAAGATGGATAGCGGCTAGCAATGGAATCCAGCTTGAAGCGCGTTTCGTCCTATTTGGGACTCGTTAGCCGGATGTACCTGCATCACAGATTTGATGTTCACTCTGGTACTCGAACCCAATATCTTTCGTTTCAATTACCATTGCGTTATCCACTCAGCTACTAAGTCCTGATAGCCATTTGCTTTTGCAATGGAGTGGATTCACTTAGTATCGTTTGTTTGAATCTTTCCATTGATGTTTAGGACTGCAACTGGTCAGTCCCAGAGTGAACATCAATTATGAGATGCACTTTTCTTAGCTAAGGGTTGTCTCTTGATACTGTTTAGTGATTTTCGTAATGAATTTCCTAGCCACTATCCATCTTTGCATATCATTATAAAGTTTTAAAATATTAGTCAATCACAACAAAAGCGTTCGAAAGTTGAATTCATTTTGATTGGTTGTTTAAATCTTCCCATCCACGTTAAGGACTGTAACTGACCAGTTCTTTATTACTATGTGTGCATTCTGTTAGCAGTTGGATCAACGAAACTTGTTTCGTCCTATTTGGGACCCATCAGATAAACGTACCTGCATCCTAGATTTCGTGTCGACGAGTCCCAAATAGGGCGAAAGACGGGTCCTGGATTCCACTGCTACCCACTATTCACCTCTGCTTATAATGCTTGTGACAAAGTAATGAGCACATATGCCAATACGAGACTGGTTTATTACAATCCTAAACATCAACGGGAAGATTCAAACAACCGATACTAAATTAACTAAATCTGCATGTTTGTCGTTCTCTTCTAATTTATGAAATAAAAGGACCGGTGTTGCAGGTGTTCAAAGAAAACTCATTTATGCATATAGTTGTTAGTAAGTGACAATGTAACTAGATAAACTCTTCACGGATTGACCTCCACTGGAAGGTTGATAAATTAACTAAATCCGATTAGATAGAGGCTGATATGATGTAGTCTTTTGATTACATCAAGCAACAACGTATGTACGTTGCTGAAGGACAGACTTCCATCATCATTTAAATTGATTATAAGGAGTGAAGTGGTTGTGTTAGCCACCTTCCTTATCTTGAAAGTTTCAGCGAACCTAGAGGGTTGGTGTCTGATGAGATTTTGGCACTGATTCAGAAAGCTAGTTTAGTTTTGTCAACTTGCATCACTTTTGGAGTAAGAGATCATGGTCTACTAACTAAAAAACAAATGTACTGCGCTTCGTTCCACTATGTCTTACTCTATTGTCACTAAACATGGTTTATGAATGTACAAGACATTCATAGGCTGTAGGTTTTTGAACACAGATCCCTTCGAAGCAATGGCCGCGTATAACGGAATAACCAGGTGAGCGATAATGGGGTTAGGCATATGGTTTTAGACAAATAAAGAAAATCGGTCAATAAATCTCCAACACAAGAGCTAAGGACATGTATTACATATGCCTAACTACCAATTACCTCGAAGACGATGTTAACTGGTGTAGGGCGTAAGTTGGAAGACTGGCATAACACAATCTGAAGACATTTAACATAAAACGATTTACACTTTGAACCAAACGTGAGCACTACATGGTTTAATGTTATTTGTATTGTGACAGAAATGTGAAAAACAAGCATTTCAGTCAATATAGCTATCACTAACTTATCAACATATAGAAGCAGATATGAAAAGGATGAATAACAACTGGAAAGGATTGCCCAAGACAGAGTTGGATGGAGAATGCTGGTGAGCGGCCTATGCTCCTCCACGAAGGGTAACAGTCGTAAGTGTTATATCTAGAGCCTTGATTCTTACTATGCCGCAAAATACTAGACTACTTGAACGATAGAACCCGCAACGTCGCAAAAGAGAAGACAAAAGACTAGTAAGTAGGAAGTTTATTCCCCAAATCAATGTCAAAATATAGCACAGAAATCTCGTGTATTTATAGTTTTTGGCTGAATGTAAATCATCATTTCGGTCAACCAATAGGCACATAGGTGTCATTCTAATCCATCTAATGGGGAAGCTACAAGTCGACATTCTAGAACATTCCCCTAGCAGTAATTGGATGGAATGTCTGTGGCTCATCCTGGGCTTCTTAAGGCTTTCTAGAGTCTACCGACGAGCCTTCCTTACAGTAAGTAAGTAACTTATCAACATAAGCCAATTTGATCACTATTCAATCGAAGCCACAATAAAATAAGCCTAGTAATTAGTTGTTATTATTAAAAAAAGACAAAAAAACCATTTAGTATCCGGTTCTTTTAGAAAAAAAAATACACAAAATAATCAAGACGGCATTTTAATCATAAAAAAAAAATAAAACATTCAAGTATCCGTTGTTTCATAGTCTTCTGTTTTCATATCTGTTAAACCAAGAAATTCATTTTCTTCCTCACTTCGTTCATATTCAATCATTTCTAATTCTGGATCTGGATCAGGGGCGTATAAATTCTGAGAGAGAAAAAAGAAAACAATCAGGTAATAATTTGAAAGTATGAAGAGTTTACATGAAATGCAACTGCCAAAATCTTATAAATCAGAAAGGTGGACAGACAATTTTTTTTATTAAAAGGAGACATGGATACAGTTACTGTTGTATCCCGAAGAGAATTGTGAATGGTAACTTTTGAGGACTGACAAGTACTTAAGACTGATCATACGATTTTGTGTATCATTGCTCCGATCAATAATTTGCTACTCTCTCATTGGAGGGGATCAGCACGTTCATATATCAAATAGAGCACACGTACGCACTCACATGTTATAACAGTTACTACGTCAGGTATACGGCACATACAGAAAGTGTTCTTAAAATACTGATATACAATATTTACCAATAAAACGAACTGTTACATGGTGCAAATATGGGGACTAATAGAGTTATTTCATTTATGACATTGATGAAACTATACTCAATTTTAATTTACTAGTGTAGTATGGCTTACTTATATCCATATAAGTAGTATATAATTATTGTCAGGCAGAAAATATAGTTCAGTAGAAGATTGATAAGAAAAGAACGAGAAAGAAACGCAATTGGTATGAAAATACATGGACGATAAAATCGAAGACGATGGACTGATATTTACAGAAGGAACAGTCAAAATTGAGACAATTGATTGATAGCTTGCAAATTAACTGTTTATTGTATGGTTATCAGATTTTAGTGAGACAGTCTGTAATTTTGCGCTCAAATACATTCGATTGTTCTTTCCACTTGTGTTTTTGTTCACTACACTACTAATTAAACATTATTTATTGTATCATTTAATGGTCACTAGTAAATTGATCCTACTGTGGTGTGGGTTACTTATATCCATATAAGTAATATATAATGATGGTCAGGCATTGAATATATTTCAGTAATAGATCGATAAGGAAAGAACAGGAACGCAACACAGTAGCTATGGAACTGCATAAACAATAAAATCGGAGACGATGGATTGATATTTACAGAAGGAACAATCAAGATTGACACAATTGGTTGATAATTCAGAAATCCACTGTTTACTATATGGTTGTCAGATTTTAGTGAGATATTCTGTAATTTTATACTCATATACATTCAATTGTTCCCACTTGTGTTCTTGTGTTCACTATACTAGTAACTTTGTAATCTGAACCTTTCTTTTTTGCTTCTAACTCTAATGCATAAGTATTGGCTCTAAATTTATGTCAGTTAGTTGGAATTAAGATTTAAACTTAATGAGAACACTTATTCATAATAATGAGTTAATCAAGAAAAGTAAAGATAAGTAATTCTTTAGATTATAAAATGTATACTCCTTTTGTCAATGACGAAGATATCCGAAAATTTCACCACGGTCCCCAAAACGTTTTTATATACATATGCGCCACACAAATCTCATTTGATTTGTGTGAGGGCTGTGATACTGCCTAGGTGCCCAAACGGAAGCAGATAGTTTCCTTAGGGGGCCACACCTGCAGCCTTTAACCCAGAAGTTTGCTCAACAAGGCAGGCGTGCATCGTGAGGAGATGCAGTATCATGGTAACCGGTCACCAACGATTGATTCATACGCCATTTATTTCCTCAGGATACTGGAGTCAGCCCATGTACACCATTGGTTTGGAATCAGGGTTCGCCAACTCCCCTAGGTGGATGCGCCGTGTCCACCAACCCGGTTTAAGCACCGGACATTCACTTTTCATCCTCTTAATTTCATAAAGAACAGCAATGCCACGAGAAAACAGTGAGTAGGACTTTCCTAGCACAGGCTGTATACGCGTGGCCGTGGGAGAGCATTTCAAGAGAGAGGGCAGGTCCTATCCACTCACGGCCGTACCAAGGCATTTTGGGGCTCAAAAGTTTAGAGATTTATTATTTCTCCACATGATAATGATTATCGATTAATCATATAGTTAATAACATACATTTGAAGTGAAGACTTTGTGTGACATGGCTTAGAATCGATCACAATGGCACAGGTGTATACACTCTTTATGTTCCCTTAAACCTTGAGATTAAAATTGCTTCATATCTATCTTTTTTCCTATACTATATCCTTATATACAATCTTTCTTATATATATTACCACCACTAAATTACCTACTTCTATGAATTTGGTGTTCATCTTGTTGTGCTAATGAGTGAGGTATGGCAACTTGGACCGATGCATATATGTGCCTGGTCCTACGTTGTAGCTGGCTGACTGACTGACTTCACTGAAGCTAGACCACCATGGAAAACCTGGAAGCTTCAATCAACTCATGAATTCAATTATAAAATTACTAAAATATTTACACAACCCCTTCTGATATCTGTCAAATGTTACCCTAAGTCAGAGAAGTAATCATATGAAATTTAAATCAATCACCTTGTTGATAAGTTTTTGGTTTACTCATAAATTTGTCGTATATACCTTACAAAATACACAACTCATAATTTTCTTAATTACTTGTCTTTTGAAGGTGTTTATAACTTTCAGAAACAAGTACATCGGGTTTTTTTTCTCTTGCAGTTATAGTTTAATTTTGAAGCTTGTAAATAATATTTGTTTAAACTGTAAATGTATCGGTTCGTCAGCTACAACATAGGACCAGGCAGATATATGCATCGGTCCAAGTTGTCATACCTCACTCATTAACACAACAAGATCAACACCGAATTCATAGTAGTTAATTTAGTGGTGGTAATATATAAAAGAAAGATTGTATATAAGGATATAGTATAGGAAGAAAGAACGTTATGAAGTAATTTTAATCTTAAGGTTTAAGGGAAGACAACGAGTGTATACACCTACGCCATTGTGATCGATTCTGAGCCATGTCACACAGAGTCTCCAACCATTGGTTACGATAGTCACGCGGACCCCAACCAAGTATTCTGCATCTACCAACATGACTCAGACTAGAAGTTAATGACTTCAAGCATTGATGCCATGTTTTGGTTTGTCCGCCCCTAACTCTCTTCCAACCATCCCCAATACTAGTCAGCATAGCGCGTCGTGGAATCGGTGTTCAAGCATACGTAACACATGGCTCAACTATCTCAGTCGATGAAGATTCCTAACCTCATCAACTGATTTATCATCATTCCCTAATACTCTGTGTCTAACCTCACTAATACTTACCCGGTGATCCCAGGAGATGCGAGCAATATTTCTAAGGCGTCTGTGGTCAAATACTAAGCTTCACTGGACCCATGAATTCAACTATAAAATTTAACAGATCTGTTTTTTTTTAAAAGTGAATTGTTGTATAAATTAGACGTGTATATCATTTTACAAAATAAATACCCATATTTTAATATATAGTCAGTCAAGTACAACGTAGGACCAGGCACATATATGCATAGGTCCAAGTTATCATACCTCATCATCAGCACAATTTCGATATTGTTGGGGATGTTAAATCCCCAGAACTTACTTGGTAAATGACTTAATTTTGTAATTTTATTTTGAAATTTTGGATTTCCTTGTTTTCGCGCCACAAGCGATCCTTTCACCTTCGAATCGTATTTCCCACTTGGAAATACCTTAAACGCTATTGGTCTGTTGTATATTTTTAGTGTGCTATTTTGTAATGCTTACCAAGGACAACTTTATACTGTATAAATACGTTTGGTTTCTTCCTATTGTGATTGCTTGTACTTCGGTTGCTTACAGAATATATTTTCCCCTACTTCGTCTTGGACTTCTTCCTCTAATTAGTGGGGCCTAGGACAACGGATTAGATTAGCCTATTGTGTCACTGTATCATTGACCTTCGTTCGTTTGCCGAGAATCGTAATTAGCATCAAGCATATCAGATATATAGAATAATATGAAATCATAATTAACTCATAGTTTACTCTTACCTGAATATAACTATTACCGGCAGGATCATTTAATTCGAATAGTATATTGAGTTTATTACCGGATGTAATCTAAAATATAATTTTTTAATATTATCAAAAGGAGTGATATAATAAATAAAAAGAAAATTTTAATAGTTGAAATCATGAATCAATTGAAGTTAGACCATCATGGAAAACCTAGATCGTGGATGGGCACTGCTGAGGAGTCCAACAATAGGATGGAACGGCCGTCCAGTGCTTCCAAGTTTTCCATGGTGATCTAATTCCAATTGATTCATGATCTCAACTATTAAAACTATTATAATATCCACGAAACCCCTTCCACAAACCCCCCCTCCTTGTTTAATCATCATTTACAGTTTGATGATTTTTAGATTAGAATTAGAATAAAAACAATGATAAACAATAATTTATATTTATCCTCTGAAGAAACGACTTAAACTAAACTGCAAAATGTTAGAAATTCAATTTTCTGTCCTTTCTCGGGTTCATGGTAGCTGTGTCTTCCGTGTCCACCGACCCGGTTAAAGCGCTGGACATTCGATTTTCGTCTTCTCAATTTTGTAAACAACACCTCTATCGTGAGGAGGCAGTGAGTAGAACTTCCCTGGCAGGGGCTATATGCGCGTGGCCATGTGATAGCATTTGGAGAGGGAGAGTGGACTCTCCCCACTCTCGGCCGTACCAGGGCATTTGGGGGCTTAAGCGACTTATTACAATGTTAATTATATAATATTGATATTTAAAGGACTAATCAGAAATGATTTATGAACCTGACAGTTTATATGTATTGGTTTACTGTACATAAACTTCATACAGTATTTGGTGTCATACAAAAGTTTATAGCACACAGTGAAATATTATAATAATTGAATGTAACTGACGAATACATATATAAAACTAACCTCTTTTATTTCATTGATGATTGATCCCAATCTGCCTGCTGTCTCTTCTGCAGAACTACTATCTCCAACGATAAAAGGATTAGTACTGACTAACTGTAATAATTAAATATATAAATATTTACCTAGTGAATTTATGAAGTTACAAGATAATAACTTACATTTGTTTTCTGAGATTTATTTAACTGAGTGGCCGCAGTGCACAAGGGACAACTGCTTGAGGCCGGTCACGCACGGCTTTTTTGTGAGGGATTTTTGATGTGTTAGCTCCGTTCTTTAGAGGACCTTACCGCCGGAGACGGATATCCGTGGGATAAGGCGAGGTGTGCATTTTTAGGGTCGATCTTTTCTAAACGCACCCCTCCTTGTGGGAAAGCATCATCGCTGTTATGCTGGTTGTCTGAAGGAAACGCCTTACTGCTGTCACACCTCTGTACAGTCGGCAGTACGACTTCGCCTTCGGACCTTGGGTTTGCTTCTTTCAGTCTTACCGCTCTTCAACCGACCTGTCTGGCATGGTAGGACCTTGAGGAACGATTGTTCCAGCCAGTATAGCTCGATTGGTTCATTACGATATGCAAGCCCGACCACCACGTCAAGGTAGCAGCAACGGTCGGGTTAGAAACAATGTGCGTACATTAATTGGAATGGTGACTGTTGTGATGGGTGGTGTCCAAAAGTCTGATACTAATACAAAGTGTGCTATGCGCTAACACCTCAAATGATCACATTGAGCGAGAAAGTGTATTGGGCTATCGAATAAAATGCACAAATAGTCACATATAATTGCTATCAATTGACCTTATTAGGCTACTTCTGATTAGCTCTCCATACCAGTGACTTTATCGAGTAAAGTATATTGACGAAATCGGAAGGAGTTAGAACGTTGAAAACCTTAACGGAAGAGACAGGAAGGACACTGGGAAGGAAAAGAAAACTTATTATGATCAAGTGTGACTCCACAACTATCTAGACCATTGATTTGCAACAATAAAATTAACCAACAACGAAAACCATTCGATACTTAGTGATGACTAATTATTACTAAATGTTACATTTACTATTCATTACCACAGGACATACGAAAAATTCACAAAAATACATTCATAAACTAACTTGTTTGGTTATGGCCACTAAAAGACCTTCGATTGTTGTAAATCTCCCACCAAGAGTACCACCCATAGACTCGAAATCAAGTTCGGGTATTTTCACAGCTGCAGTTTCGGACACCAAAATATCCCGTGATAAATCGTATATATTTGTAATTCGTAGTTTGTAATGTCTGCCTTTTGGTGAGACTCCACCACCGGACTTAACTTCACAATCCCTAAAACCACATACTGGGCAGTTGATTGCCATCAGTATTACCTCTTTGAAATGAGGAATATCTGTAAAGTTAGACATGGTGAAATAAAATAGATGTTGTGCCTCCAAATTATCACTACAGTAAAATGAAATACCCAAACAGCTCGTCAAAACAAACAAGCAGAGATACCATGATGTAAAATAGCAATCTGAAATTGTCAAAGATTTCTCCAATTATCTAAAGGGATAGTTTCAGTGAACAAGTATATCTAAATCATCCTGTACGCTTCCAATATATGTAACAGACTAACAATGGGCTGGTTAACATAACGACACTAGATGGAAAAGCATTGGAAGTATGCGATGGCTAAACGAAGAGAAAATGTATACGGCAATGTAGAAAACCTACAAAGAGATTAAAAACGTAAGTGGGTTGGAGTTAGTTTTGAGAAATCCCAACTAAGAGTTTCCAAATCAACAATTATTGATTAAATGGGGTTATATCACGCTTTGATCTGATGACTGTTGTAATCTGTAATTGCTATGGTCTAATATGGGAATGATGAAAAATACTTTCAAAGCGATAGCCAAACGAACGTGGTTGGATAATTCAAACGACTAAGACAGTATGATACCTTAACGATGACAACACAATGCAAGTAAGAAGAGAGCAGATGAAAATAATTAACGGTTCCTTCATATCTTAAGTAAATACAACGGATTAAGCAAACGTCATAGCATATCCAGTGCTTTATAGGACAAAGTAACCCAAAGGAATAAGTGACAAATATTGGCGATGCTAGATCCCCAGAAATCACTTGGTAAACGTCTTAGTATTGTAATTTTATTTTGGATATTTGGATTTCTTGTTTTCGCGCAAAAGGCACTCACATTTACCTTCAGATTGTATTTCCCAATTGAAAGGACCCCAAGTGTTATTGATTCGTTGCCTCTTTTAATACGCTTTTTGTGACGTTTACCAAGGATCTTTTAATGCAGTATATCTATGTTTCAACTGTGTGATTGTTTACTCGTGCCTTTAACAGCTTGTGGAATATACCTTTCCCTCATCTGAACCTGGTCTTCTCCCTCTAGTTAGAAGGGCTGGGACGCATTGAAATAGTTAGCTTATCTGTCGTTGTGTTGCTGATCCTTTGTGATCAGGTGATCACGTAATCTCGTCAAACATAGCATCAAAATTATAAGTATTTTTGCCGTGGAAATCTTAATAAGTTGCAATATTGATATGGGTAAACCTCAACATCTCCCATTTATTATAAAGAAATCGATCAATTACAGGCATAAATGGCATAGAGGTAGAATTTGTGTTGGTTTATCTGTCGCTGGTATTTAGATGGTGGAGATTTCTTTCACCTTAAACAAGAGAGATGGTTAGTCTAATTTGAGCCAAATATGTTTGATTACATTTCGATGGCACATGACCGCCACCTAAAAAGTAAACTAATACTAAAAGCTACTTTGCAGCAGACGGAGGTGTTGACCATCAACGTCCACCTATAATGCAGTTGAGGGTTAATGAGGTGGAACTCTTGTTAGTAGAAAGAAAAGGATTATGGGTGAGAATCCCTATCAATTTGAAATATCATTCAACAAATTATTAAAATTTGTATACAGCAGTTCTCAAAACTATAAAGTGTCACTAGTGTTGTAATTCGTATAATCAATGGGCTTGATGGTCAGTAAAAAATGACATTGTTACTAGGTGGGAATTCAGTCAGTCAGTCACAACGTAGAACTTCGTACGTACGTACATCAGTTCGAGTTGCCATACCACATTAGAATGCTAAATGAACCTATAATATAACACTTAATAAAAAAAATTATTAAAGCTTTTACGTTTAATTAACAGATGGTTTTGTGTCTAAATATTTCAACATGAATTTCACATTGCGCAGTAGCAATACATTTTCAGTATTTACTTTTCATTGTATCGTTCAGCTCGATTCAGTCAGTCAGCTACAACGTAGGACCAAGCACATATGTGCATCGGTCAAAGTTGCCATACCTCGTTAGGACAACAAGATGAACACCGGATTCGTAGAAGTAGTTAATTTATTAGTGGTAATATATAAAAGAAAGATTGCATAAAAGGATATAGTATAGGAAAGAAGACAGATATGAAGCAATTTTAATCTCAAGGTTTAAGGGAAGATAAAAAGTGTATACACCTGTGTCATTGTGATCGATTCTGAGCCATGTCACCCAGAGTCTCCAACCATTGGTTACGATAGTCGCGGTTCAGCTCGATTATAATGTTATTTAGAATAGATAAGCACTAAGGGTATAAGTAGTAGTTAGTTAGAAGCTCAATCCATTTAGGTTAGAAAATTGCTTTCCTTTTCTATCTAACTCATTACTTTTGTATATTTATGAAAGTTATAAAAACACTTACCAACAACTTTCATTTTATTTTCAGTAAGTGTATTGCACGATGGACAGTTGACGTTCAAAGACATAACTTCATCTTTTTCGATTTTTGAGGTCTCACTATTTGATTCCTATAATAATAATAACAATAATAATAATAAATTATCGATCAGAAGGGGTTTTGTGGATATCTCAGTATTTTCATAGTTGAAATCCTGAGTCGTTTGAAGCTAGATCACCATGGAAAACCTGGAAACACTGAACTACCGTTTCGTCCTATTATGGGACTCCTCAGCAGTGCGCATCCACGATCCCGCACTCGCGAGATTCGAACCCACGACCTACCAGTCTCGCGCCAGAGCGCTTAACCAATAGACCACTGAGCCGGCCTCCAACGGTGTTAATGTCTAACTTCAACCAATCCACGATGTTTGAGCAACCGTTCACCAATTGTCTTCAGTGAGTTGATATCTCTACAACAGACTTGGTTGAACTCCTATTTCGCGAGTGCGGGATCGTGGATGCGCACTGCTGAGGAGTCCCGTAATAGGACGAAACGACTGCCCAGTGCTTCCACGTTTTCCAAGGTGGTCTAGCTTCAATTGACTCATGATTTCAACTATGAAAATAATAAATTAACTGAAATGTTAAAACTACTCAAAATATCACAAATCTGACAAAGGTAATAACTTACTTTTTGGATTGTTTTAGAGTCAGATGAGTTATCCACTTCTTCAACTGGTTGAGCTTGAAGACCAAGTAATTCATTTTGCTCTGGAGTACGTACATATGTTTCAATCTCAATTTGTGGGTCGTCATTTGGAGCTAAGTAATTTTCAATGAATCCATTTCCTGATGGATCATCTATAACCTAAAGAATTAAAAGTTGAATGTATTAAACAATGAGGGTAAATTATTTCAACTTAAGAAATATATGTCACTTATTTATTTTATGTATTTTTATTTAAACACATAAATATTGGTACAAAGTGACACCAGATATATATACGCCACAATTCGTCATTGGATTTGTGTGAGCACTGAAATACTACCAACACGCCTAAACCGAAGCAGGTGGTTTTTATGGAGCCTTTAACCTACAGGTATAATCCACAAGGCAGTGGAGCATCTTACGGAGATGCAGTCTCATAGTAGCCGGTCACCAACGATTGATTCATTCGACATTTGTTCCCTCAGGATACTGGAGCTCATGTGCACCACTGGTTCAGAATCAGGGTTTTTCAACTCCCCTAGGTGGACCCTCCGTGTCCACCAACCCGGTTAAAGTACCGGACACTCACTTTTCGTCCTCTCAATTTCGTAAACAACACGCCCGTCACGAGAAGACAGTGAGTAGGACTTACCTGGCAGAGGCTATATACGCGGGCTATGTGAGAGTATTTGGAGAGGGAGAGCGGACTCTCCCCACTCTCGGCCGTACCAGGGCATTTGGGGGCGACGCGTATACAGCCGCCGCCAAGGAAATCCTACTCACTACCTTCTCACGGTAGGAGTGTTGTTTACGAAATTGAGAGGACGAAAATCGAATGTCCGATGCTTTACCCGAGTTCGTGGACACGGAGGACACAGCTAGAGGAATTGGAAAACCATGATTCCAAACCAATGATGCACGTAGACTCCAGGATCCTGAAAGAACCAATGTCGTATGAACTTATTGTTGGTGACCGGCTACCATGGGACTGCATCTGGTAACGTTGTTCTACTACCTTGTGGATCATACCTGTAGGAGTGGCTCCATTAGAAAACCACCTGCTTCGGTTTAAGCGTCTTGTTAGTATTTCAGTGCTCATACAATTCAATGACGAAGTGTGGCGCATGTGTATTTGGTGTCTTCTTCTACCAATATTTATATGTTCAAATAAATAAATAAATAAATAAGACGGTGACAGGCAACTGACGAACTTACATAATTCAATTTATTTCATATTTTAACCTAAATGCCACTATGTAGTTGATCAGTACGGTGACTGGTTCTATTTAACTGTCATATGAAGCTCAATAAAACTAAACACATTTATTTAATTAATTCACTGTAACTTAGTAACCAAGTTAAATTCTTACACACGGTTTAAAGTTACACTTTTCCGAAGACTGGTGATAATATCTGACTGTGTGAAATCGGAGTACACGAAGGTAATGGTACACTACATCTACATTCTGTAACACTATTATGTAATTAATAAAGGGTACCACTGGTTTTTTTTAGAAAAGTAGGATATCAAGGAGTTGACAACTATTGACATGAAATCAATTAATAGAAAACTACTGTACTTACAAGTGAGAATGGCTTGTCCACCTTTATCAAAGTACGCAACTGCTCGATGAATTTCTCAATTTTCAACGCTAAATCAGGTTGACTCTCCTATGAATGTAATTGAAACTGATATGACACATACCTTTCTTTCAGGTTGTAAACTATTCAGATTATCTACAAATCCTGTTATAATTCCTTCAATTGTTGATACAACTAAAAAAATTACAGGAAATATGTAAAAAGAAATAGCAGGTCATAGAAATATAATCACTAATAAAGTTAGACATGCGTTAATAGGATGTTGCTGATGGATTTTAGAAGCACCTTAATTGACGACTTCGTAATCATGACCAGTGGGTCTCTGAATTAGTTCACATAGATCATTATCGTTATTATTTTTTGAAAACAATACTGGGGCAAGGAGACACAAAATACATATGCGCCACACTTCGTCACTGGATTTGTATGAGAGTTGAAATGCTACCAACACGCCTAAAACAAAGTAGGTAGTTTTCTTATGGGGCCACTCTCCGAGCATTTAACCTACAGGTATAGCCCATAAGGCAGTAGAGCAACGGTACGAGATGCAGTCCCATGGTAGCCGATCACCAACAATAAGTTCGTACGACATTTAGTCTCTCAGGATCCTGGAGCCTACATGCATCATTGGTTTGGAATCAGGGTTTTCCAATTCCTCTAGCTGTGTCCTCCGTGTCCACCAACCCGGTTAAAGCACCGGACATTCGATTTTCGTCCTCTCAATTTCGTAAACAACACTCCTACCGTGAGAAGGCAGTGAGTAGGAATTTCTTGGCAGTGGTTGTATAGGCGTGATCATGTGAGAGCATTTCGAGAGGGATATCTAACTCTCCCTACCCTCGACCGTACCAGGGCATTTGGGGGCGTTTAAATAGGTTGATTGTAAGTGAAGTTTGCTTTTTCCACTTTTTTCATAGACATTCTTTTAGAGGTAACCATCTTAAAGTTTGACTTTTCAGGAATCGATATCCTACCAGGTTTATTTGTTGACTTATAATATACAGATGATAGTCCTATGTGGTAAAGACACTAAAATAATGTAGTCCTACGACCGTCTTAAGAATGAAAATAGCTTAGGATATTTCTCTCCCTTTAAATGAAGTGTTGTTTCAAGACTGCTTTGCGTCAACGTCTGAATCAGTGACAAGAAGTGAAGTATTTGAGTGTTTTGATCACTTAGAAGTTCCCTCATTCCAAGTAGGTTGGTGTCTGACGAAGTCTCAGTTGACTTCTGCCAAATTCCTTCACTTATGGAGAAGGCTTTGTATACGTACCACATAAAAGCTTTGCAATTTCTTCCAAAAATCTTTTTGCCCATAGTCTTGTTCTACACTACCTCTACTAGACTGGGATTTGTCCTGACAATTTCATCTGATTGTGCTAATGGGATGTGGGAACTTGAACCAATGCACATATGTGCCAGCTTCTACTTTGCATATCATTGACTGACCGACATGTAAACAGGACGGTAAGCGCATATGAATTGACTTTGTGATCTACGTATTTAACACACACACATGCTAAGTTCTATTTCAACCTGTCTCTTAATAACTCAGGTTCAAACTGGTCGGTAATGCGTGAAGTTGGCTTACACAAACAGTGTAACTTAGTACAAAATATAAGCTTTATACAAGTTGTATTCACTTGTGAAATGATATTAAAAGACCATTAATCTTACTGAATCTTAAGTATAAACGTACAGCTAAAACATGTAGTTTCTCATTAGGCGTTCGATTTTACTAAATGGGATGAGAATTCCATTTAGGACTGATATGTATCAAATAAAACCTGTTGTAACAAATAACAGGTGTCAATTAACCATCATCACCATAGCTTCTAGAACAATTATGTTTCGGTCCAAGTTGCCACGCCTCATCATATAATTGCAACCTATGGATATCTCCCGAATTTAAGAGGTCATGCTTTACAGGTGTAGATTGATACAGGGCAGTAACGACAGTCAATATAGCGTTAAAAAGCCTACTCCCGAACACCTTGTTTTGATAAAGATCACATGATCACGATTTACAATCAACCAACTGAACACCATGTGAATTACCCAGATTTTATCGTTACGAAGACAAGCTGTGGTAGGAGCTATACAGTTTAAAATATAGGTCATTTGATACACTTCATATCTCCCTATTTTTCAGTAGTTTATTCAGGTTAATTAGAATTAAAATCAGGAAATGATTACTAGATGAATTAAAAACACCGGTTAGTTTTCTGCAGCATGTGCTACGGCAGGGAAGAATTTCACCAGGTTTAAGTGCATGTTCAAGAATTATTTGGATTAACGTTAACCTAAAAACCGATGAATGAACTTAACGTGTTCTTTGAGTGAATATCATACAGTTGTATTTTTTATCTGAGAAGTTAACTATTAAATTTATGCAGTGGTCTTTTGCTTGCAGAGTATGTTCGATGTATGTATGGCGGCCTGCTTAAACATCTGGGCTACTTGTTCCTGTCATCTATATATTTCAACAAGTTATCTAATATTGTTTGTTTTAATACATCATTATGGCTATTAAGCACACAACCTATTCAGATGCGTTTCTGAAAACTGTACCTTTCGTTGTAAAGGTTACAAAAGGCCTAATCAGAGATATCGTGTTTGCTGGAAACATGCAGCAAAAAGAATATACATTATTCATATGTCGATTGACTGAACTGCTGACATCTAACTGGCGATCACTGAATATTTATCGTCAGGAGCAACGAAGAAATAAGAAACGTAAACATGTTGAAATACTTTATGCTGAGAATTAGATTTTGTACCAAATAATATAATATTGAATAAAGCTAATAATAATAAAAAAAAATTATTCTTATGGGTGACAAATACACTAGTTTATGTAGAAAATATTGAACACGAGATTGAACAATGATAGGATAAGAATCTCAAGAGATCAATAACTAAACAATGAATTCAAGTCCTATTAAGCTTCAGCCTAATCAACATTATCATACTGATAAATACACATTATCCACCGAATGAGGGATGAATTTGATCCGTACGAGTTTATTCGGCTAATTACTGTTTTTAAAAGAGCTAAGAACAAAATAACAAAACAAGCATACATGTAAATGTATTAAAATGTAGGTAGGAATAGTGGTAAGACTAACCTCCATCAGAAAAAGGAAATGAGGAATCATATTCAGGAATGCTCACTGTTGAACCTACTGGTATAACAACACGTCTGTTCATATCTTTCACGTTGTTAACTTTGAGTGTTATACGTTGTCCCTTATCTTGAATTTGTGAAGCTGGCATAAGAGACCGATTCTCATAACCACAATGAGGACAACTGAAGGATGAGATGACAACCTCTTTAAAATATGAAATTTTTGTTAACATAAGAATCGTTGTGCCCTAAAATCACCAAAATAAAAAATCGTAAGCTTGACTCTTTAGACAGTGAAATAGGCAAATAATTACATCGAAGAATTCAATGGCTAATGAAGCATCTTTTCTACACAATAAAGGATGACATGTAATCTCGAGTCTGAGCAAGTATCAAGTACTATCCATTTTAATGGTAGTATATAAATAAGCTTCAATAAACCACCTCTTGATTTTGGAACCGACTGAAATTAGTCAACATAATTGAGAGAAAATATTGAGTAGCATATGTTACGGTCTAAAATCTACTCATATTTAGCTACATGGGAACGTGCAAGCTGATAATGCAATTTAACAACTAATTGAGATAGCAATTTATAAGATCTATAAAAGTGGTTCATATCAATATCTTCACTTAATATGTAAAATTTCAGATTTTTGAAAATCCTAGCATCTGACATACCCCAATAAGTAGAAAATTGTATTTTTGACGTTTCACTACTTTAATCGCTGAAAAATTCCCATTATACTAAAACACAATTATATGAACGAAGAATATTCTTTCCAATAATTGCTAATCGTGTACTACGATTATAAATCCAAATTAATAATCCATAAAATTGACCAGGTTTTTTAATGTGGAGTACATCACCACTTAATGTAAACCACTTCTTCAGAGTAAATAAGTGACCAAATTAGAATAATACCAGTTTAAATAGTACAATGACACAATGCACTGGACATTTGATTTTCGTCCTCTCAATTTCGCTAACAACACTCCTACCGTGGGAAGGCAGTGAGTAGGACTTCCTGATTATGTGAGGGCATTTCGAGAGGGACATCTAACTCTCTATACCCTCGACCGTACCAGAGCATTTGTGTATGTTCACCAAGTTTTATATACCCCTAGTACAGTCTAATTTTAAAGTATCATAGTAGTAACAAGCTCGTGTTTGGAAGGCGAGTCAAATTTTCTTTAAAAAAATACAGAAGACAAATGCTGTAGCCACTTACACAAATGTGTGCATTGCAACTCGACAAGCCATATATTGCTGAAGACAAAGATGTGTTATTTTCGATTTACGGGACAATGAATTTTTCGTACTTGATCGTTTTTTAACCAGACTAGGACAACTTAGAGGGAATTACAGAAGAGTTTGAAAGCCAAGAAGCAAAATACTCATAGGATGCAGGTTTGCCTAAGAAGCATTAAACCTATGGAACTTGCTATCGGAAGAAATCATGTCCACACCCTTAGTTAACCCATTTAAAAGACTAGTCACATAAAGGCTCACATGAAAAGGACTAACAGTCTCTTGACTCTGTCCCCACAACAAAAGTCTGAAAGTGATCTGAATCTACATCAGATACTGGGATATGTGCATATTCCGCTAACACTATATAGTTGAATAAAAACGACTTTAGATAATCGACTGAAGTTTTATAAAAGCCCATAACCACATATTACCTCACAGAGGGTTTTATGGCTTACATTTGTGATAGTTTATGATGACCTTTCATTTGGTATTTATACCGACTAGTAATACCTTGTTTTATTTGACCTCTACCAAGAACTTCTATAAAATTTACTAGACAAATTTATTACTGTCCTTTAATCCAACTATTCTTTATCTTGTATAATCTTATTAGATCCGCGTTTAAGTAAAAACATTTAAGAACTGTTCTCTTGGCATCTGAGCGACAGTTGATGGCGTTTAGAAAAAACTTGCCCTTCGTGTGCACAACGCAATTGAAAACATAAAAATGGACTGAATAGTGACATTTAAATACAATGCAAAAATATATTACTGTTAGATCCGAATATTCTTCTGATCACTAACATTGGGAAACTTATTGTAGGAAAGAATTAGACTAACTGAACAGGATTTAGCGCTAGGCCACTTATGATGAATGGTTTTCACCATGTTTCTAATAAGTGATTGAGAAATTTCCGTGAAAATGAAAACAAATAATACTTTGAATCATTATTTATCTTCATTTTCGGTAAGGTGACGATCGTAACTTTACCGTTATACAATATATATAGCAAACACTTACGTTTTGTAAGCATCTAGTGCACAAGCTCTCAATTTTCAGAGGCTCAGACTCATCATCAGAAGCACTCAGTTCTTTTATCATTTCAAAATTCCAAACTGTTAATAGGTAGGTATTTATTCCACGACCACGTTGATTTTGGATGTGCGTTAAGATTTTAGCGAAACACCCAGTTAATAAGAATCTAGAAAAAAAAACAGGAAAGTAACTCGATCACTGACTAAAGACATAAAACACATGTACGCTTAATGACGACACTTACCGACAATAACCAACAGTGTAAAAGCACGGATTAGTACGCTGGTGTACCAATGACCTTGAACTTTCATTTAACCAGGAAGTTTACACTGCTTGTTCATGGAACGACTTACAATATAAAAAATAAAAGTACATTTATAATGAATAAATGTACAGAGAACCTGTTAGTGAGGTTAAAAGTTAATCCACAATATCTTAAACTAACTCTCTTTGGGTTTACTTCAAATTCATTCGCCGAGATTTTTCCCAAACCGGTTTCAGTTTGGAACATTTTGTTTTTTTATCGTATTTTACCCTCTTAATCCGTTTAAAACGGTTGGCAGCACTTGTAGATGTGAACAGTCATTTTTTTTCTTTTTGTGTGGATGAAGGAATGGTACATAATATGTGTGTTCTGTAAACTGTGTTTCCGTTTAATTCCTAGCGCATACAAAAGATGCTCGAAGCCTGACTTCGCTGGCCTTGTATGTTTTGCTGTTCGCGCTAGACATTACTGATCCAGTAGGTTGTGAGCCTTCTGGCTTTGGCCTGCAAGAAAATTGACGTTTGCTGCCCTGAAAGCGAAGGATGTGTCAGTGTAGTATGTGCTATTACGGGATGAGATAAACACACGAATGTGAATCGTGAAAAAGGAAATTCTCTTTGAAACAAAGAAAGAGTGAAATGCAACTTGATATTAGTAGTTATGATTTTAAAGTAGTTATTGAAGGCATGGACAAAACCGCCTCCATTACAAGTAGTCCCAGTGTGACTGTCCTGAGTGACAAGAAATTGGGCGACTGCGTGGAGACAAAGAAGAGATTGAAAGAAAGCCGCAGGCAACACCAGCTTGATAGATAAGTCTTCGTTAGGCTCTCATTCTGTGTCACAGAATACACCGTCAAATTCTGAAGGTAAGATGGAAATTAACTACCTGCGCGGCTGGATAAGCCTGATATCATTAAATATTAATAATAGCAAGCTATCGCCATATAGTGCTGTTTTACGGGAGGCATGCTTGTTAACAGGCAAGATCACAACGTTACTAACGTTACAGCGTGGACTGCAATCGTCCACCTCACCGTCAATATCCGCTAGTCAGCAACTCCACCCTTTCCCCTATTTAGATGGTCGGCTCTTTTAAGTTGTTGGTTGAGTCACAGTTTTGTCTCGCCTCCAACCTCTATCTTCATACCTCGTTACAAAACACTAGTTTCTCAAGCACCTTGAGCAAACATACTGGACATTTAGAGCTGGTAGTGTATCGAAACAGCATTGCATAGTAGCATAGGACTGAGCATGGATTTTCTTACAATATAGCACGAACAAACCGCCGGGAAGGAGAGTTGTGGAACCTAATTATTTAAGGGCAGTGGGTGAGTGTTTGAAAGTAAATGGTTGAACAGTAACATATAGTAAATGTTGAAAAATGATAGTATATATATAAGGAGGGTCTCACATTGTTATCATTGACAGTGGTTCCCGTGGAAAGTCCCTGATTTTCCACCTGGGAATTCCTTAATTGCATTAGGTTCTATTGGATCGCAGTTCAAGGTATTTATGAGACCGAATGTGTGCAACACCATCAGTAGTTGTGAAGGTAAAAAAACTCAGAAAACATGATCATTCAATGGTCACAAAAAAGGAATACGAAGTGAATAATAAAAGAAACGGACAAACCATGTTGTTGAGACTGTAACGTATAGAATGTCACTGGCTTAGATAAGCTTTGTTGAGCAAGTAGGAAACTTCGAAATGGTCTATATAAATAGCTTAGAGAGGATTTTAATTGAGTAAGCGTTTAACTTCTTTTGGTGTGGATGTTGTTTACGAAATTGAGAGGACGAAAATCGAATGTCCGGTGCTTTAACTGGGTTCGTGGACGCGGAGGACACAGCTAGGGGAAATGGAAAACCTTGATTCCAAACAATGATTCACGCAGGATCCTGATGTCGTATGAACTTATTGTTGGTGACCGGCTACTATGGGACTGCATCTCGTAACTTTGCTCTACTGCCTTGTGGATTATACCTGTAGGTTAAATGCTCAAAGAGTGGCTGCATAAGAAAACCACGTGCTTCGGTTTAGGCTTGTTGGTATTTTTTCAATGCTCACACAAATCCAATGAGGAAGTGTGACGCATATGTATTTGATGTTTCCTTGTACCAATATTTGTGTTCAAATAAATAAAGGTTAAGATGTTTCTGAATTAAGAAGTGAATATTACCGCATTACTACAATCAACTAAACAATATGGAACAATAATTGTTAATTCTTGTTGTTTCTTACAGTTGCTCCCAACTAATAATTGTTCTGAACTCAAAAACTAAGTACAAATTCATGTACATCATTCCATGGTCCTCTATTCGTGTCCATGGAGTAATTAAACTACTCGTTTTCTCAAACTGAAGTAGATCTGGTTCCGGTTTGGACTTGTAAACCTATGTTTAGTAGTTGAGTGATTGTATCATGAGTCCATCACTTCCCATTATATTCGTATGTAATGTACGGTCAGACTAGATACAAGTGCATGTCATTCTTGATGTATATTACAGTTAACAAACAACCCATTAATGCCATGGTTGAGCTTGATAGTTTTAAATTAACTGGGAATTAGGTAGAAAGTTAGTAGTAAATATACTTTTGTTATATCCGAATAATTAGATTGTTTTTTTGTCTTTTCGCTAATTAATGCAAACCACTTCTTCAGAGTAAATAAGTGACCGATTTAGGCTGCGAGAGTGACTCTATAAGGAAACCACCTGCTTCGTTTCAGGCGTCTTGGTAGTATTTCAGCTCTCACACAAATCCAATGACGAAGTGTGGCGCACATGTATTTGGTGTCTCCCCGTACCAATATTTATGTGTTCAAATGGATGTCAATGAGGTTTGACTTGACCGGATGTTTACTGCTAACGTAATAAAGAGGCTTTCGTAGCGTGTTACAAAGAGAATCGACATTGACTTTCTGATATACTTCTATATCTTTCATGTGAAATCGCAATTCCGAAGATCATAATACTAACTTTTTGCAATTTTTAAGGTATAAAATTGTACTGTCGTTCACTCATGTAGAATTTCGAAAAGTGAAGCAAGGTTAAATTTATTTCGTCTTATATATGTAAAATCCAGTTTCCATACTTCACGTCTATCTTCATATGATAGCTCTGGCTTGAGAAGTCTTGTAAAGTAGCGTCGCGCCTTCTAGATTTTCTTTTTGTCTAGGAGATGCATGCAACTGAGTATTATTGAGTAACATTCTAGTGGGGATCAAACATGTACCTTATAGAGAACGATTTTTGACTCCTTCTAATGAAACTTATGACTGACAGAAGCAATAGATCTACAGGCTTTTTGACTTGTGATGTAGCTTGTTCAGTGAACAAAAGAATTTTGGAATATTTCTCTCCTGAATGGCAGATTCTACTTAGTTGTCTATATTCCAAATAGTTCGGATGTAAGCTTATCTCTGGTTTAAACGTGCCACAACACGTGTATCCCGGATTTTTAATATTAAGAGGTAGAAACCGTACATCACACCAGTTTTGGAATTCATCCAGACCTTCCTGTGTTTTTCGGTCGACATTTAAATCAAGGGCTTGAGTGGAATGTATATACCAATTTAAGGTCGCCAGCAAATAAGAAGATTTTGCCAAGAGTAGTGCAATTACATATGTCACAATCATGCTTGATAAACCATAGGGCTCCCATGACTGAGCTCTGGAGAATGCGACCAGTAATTAGTATTATTTTTTATTAATACTTTCTTTTTCTTCTCTCTTTTCTTTTTCAAATATGGCTAATATAATGCTAACATTATTGAAACTTTTTTATTATTGCATACAATACTTATGTACCCGTAGGATGCTTGGGAATAACAACAATAATAATGTTCTGAAAGTAGAAGAGGTGTTGTTTTATTTTCATTGCCTGAGCTCGGTCCTTTAAGAAGGATGAGATCCAGTTATGCATTTTGTCTATAACGAATATCTATTTTAAGTAGAAGAGTGCTATACTTTATCAAACGATTTAGTAAGGTCAAAGCATAGAATGACAACTAGTTTCCCTTCATCTATATGGTTTATTATGTCAATGGGGTATTCCAGATAAGGGATTTTGCGCAACTTTCAGGAACTGAATCCGTATTGCGATGTCATCGGTTATTGTCTATCTAGATAATTTCCAACTGTCTTCTTGATGATTTTCTCAATATTTTAAGATAACATGGAAGCGTGGTTACCCGGATGATAATTGTCTACGTTCGGTCTAGATACATTATCAAATGTGCAATAATATATATTTATAGTTTTCCAATTCCAAGCAAAAGTGCCTGAATAAAAACAGGTTAAATATTTTAGTCATCAGGACTGGAATGTTAGGACTTCCATATTTAACTAAACTAGTTAGTATTTCATCATACCCCTTTCCCAAAGAATCTTTTAACGACCCTATTGCACCTGTCATAAAACTCGACGGGAATTCCAGGTCCGCTAACGTTCATGTACTGTAACTGCCAGTTATATATCTATTTTGAATATATCAAGTGAATTTCTGTTCAAATGTGTTGGTGAGCAGCTCATATGGTTCTACTGGGCCTCGTATAAGTTCGTAACTGACATTTAGGACAGTATGAATATTAAATTAGGTAACAAGTTTCTTCCTGAGGGTAGCTGCGAAGGAGATATTATTATTTTGTAAACTAGAAATCTGTCGCTCAGTTTCCAATTACGAAAACCTTCAATATTGTTAAATACTGACTGAATGTTAAGAATAGCTGAAAAGATCTGCTGAACAAAAAGCCTTATTCATAATTTACTCGGTTTGAATGTGAATTTGATAAAAATTCTGATTTTTGCGGTACACATCGTAACCATATGCTCTCAGCGTTAAATCAGAAATCTCGAGTGCGTACCAGGTTTTAGTGATTAGGATGCAGCACTGATTAACAAGGTAAACTACGGATATAAGATTAGCCATCTTATTATAAAGAGGGAATGAACTAAATAAAATAATAGAAACATGTGAAGAGATATGGGATTGCGATAAATCACCAGACAACCTGGTGAGCGAGCAGTGAGTCAGTCCAATGTTTGTGCAATTGGGATTTGGAGAAGGTTTTTCACAACTAATAGATGATTGTCGAAGGAGATAAGGGTGATCCATTCCGAAGATCCTCATGGATGTGCGAGGCATGGTAGGATAAGTCGGTGAATAATGTGTCTGAGAATTTGTCAGAAGGGTCCGTTATGAAGCTACTACAACTAAGAGGTGGCGCTAGTGTTGGATTTAAAGAGGCAAATTAGTTTTTACTTGGCCTCTCATTTTGTTGATAACAATTGTTCATAAATACTTGTACATCTATGATGATGGTTTTAGTATTTCTCCAAGTTTAGGCTTCGTACAATAGAACAGTCTTGACGTTTGTACTGAAGATTCTCACTTTGATATTGGTTGACAGTTGTTTTGAGTTCCATATGTTCTGTTCAACTGTGGGAATGCTGTCCTTGTTTTACCAATCATTGCCTAAAAGTGGGGTGAGGTCGGTTTTAAAACCATGGTATTGTCTTTTCACAGCAAGAGTCCGGGATACAAATTACGGTTAACGTTGTGAATGCCCTCTATGTGCAAACTCATATTACCATTGTTTTTCTAAGAATGGGATTTTAATCTGTTAGGGGATATACAGAAACACTCTACGAAGCAGGTCAAAGAAATCAAGTAAAAAAATGTTCGCGCGCTATTTAAAAGGACAGTGGTATTGTTTCTCGTGGAGCTAAAGTCACTGTTTTGATCGTAAATTACGTATCAAAACTACTGTTTACACTTTAATTGAATTTATTTCAGTTAACGTGACATTGTATTTGTGTGTTTCGATCCTGCTTTTGTGTATTTACTGCATCAAAGCATTCTTGGCTTGTTTATTTGATTAAGGTTGTATTTGTCTTACATATCTACCTTGCCTATCATTTTGCTTTATTCTAAGATGGTCGGCTCTGCACACAAGTGTGGACAGCCATATTGCTCATTCCCCGTGGAAGAAGGGATGCAATGTGACGAATGTAAGAAATGGTTTCACAAAATGTGCACCCGCTTAAGCCCTACTGCCTATAAAAGGTGTTCGAAACCCAATTCTGATTGGCTCTGTATGTTTTGTTGTTCAAGCAAAACATGACTCATTCAGGAAGCCATGAGCCTTCTAGCGTTAGCTAAAAAGGTCGACGTAGGCCGTGCTGGCAACATGGATACTGATAAAGAAGATTGTATCAGTGTCGTAAATGCTGCCATAGCATGTACCAGACACCCAGTTTTGCAACACGAAACAGAAATTTCTACTCCGATACAACTAATGAAAGACACGCCATTAAGAATTGAGGGACAAGTTGCTTTAGCAGCGACTGATGACCCGGCTAGAACCACTATCGTCCAGAGTAGTTCCGATCTGGATGCTGAGACCAGTGGGAAACGGATTACGCGGAAACGTAAAAGAGGAGGAAAAATACCCGAAGAAAGCGCGCGTATAGTCGACAAGTCTTTGTTGGACTCACGTCCTGCGCATCAGGCAACTCTGCTTAAGTCCAAATGTAAGAAAATATTTAGCACTGTTGTGGGTGGGAACAGTTTGGCTTCACCAAATGTTGTTGTGAGTCACTCGCTCGACTCACACGGCACTGTTATAAAGAAAGCTAACAGTAAGAAGCCAGTAGCTAACCGGCAGGATCTGACATCACGGTCGAAAGCCGTGAACACGACTTTTAAAGAAAGTTAAACAGGTCCATAGTGTAATCATCTGGAACTCGGAAGAATCGAAAGACACCGATCCTGCTCAGAGAGATGCCCATGACCTGCAGTTAGTGGGATCTCTCATCAGAAATGTAGTGCCCGATGAGGTCTCAGGGGTACATGTCTCGAAAGTCATCAGACTCGGTAAACATGTTGGAGGCGAAACCCAACAGAGAAGGATCCTTAAATTAGTACTCGGTAATTTTGAGGAAAGAGACGTAGTACTGAATAACACACGCAAATATTCGTATTCGACCAGGCTGGCCACTTGAGGATCGGATCAAATGGAAGAATGCCCTAACAGAGTTAAAAACTTGAAAGCTAAACGGTGAAACGAACCTTACGATTAAGGGTTTTCGGGTAGTCAGGTCTTGGAAGCCAATGCTTCCGAGACCTGTGTGGGTAGAACGTATGTCTCCAAAAACACCTTAAATGTGTGTTACACGAATGCCCGTAGTCTTCGGAATAAGATGTCTGAGCTAAGTTTGATGGTAGACGAATTAAATCCGGATATAATTTTTATCACCGAAACTTGGCTCACTGTAGATATAGACTGTTCTCCAGTCATTTCAGGCTACATCTGTATCAGAAGTGATAGAGTTATAAGTCGCAAGGGAGGAGGCATAATGTTATATGTTAGGGACCACTTCCGCATACTATCGATCATATCGGAGGCGCATGTAAGTGGTACGTGTGAGGTAGTATGTTGTACAATTAGGTCTAGAAACGGGTTAGTGACGATAGGAGGAATATATCGTAGTCCGTGTTGTCTCGCTGACGACTTTATCCTAAGACACGTCTGTTCTTGGAGTAAGGCAGAATGTTGTCTCATCGTTGGAGACTTCAATGCACCCCATATTAACTGGATAGAGCTCACAGCTCCAGGTAGGGGTTTCGATAGCGTCCTTCTGTCATCAATTATTCAATGTGCACTTGTACAATGTATCGTTAAGCTAACACATATTGACTTAGAACATAATCCGTCCTTGGTAGACCTTGTCCTCACACACCACTGTGAAGATATCGTCGACATTCAACACCTTCCCTCACTGGTGAATAGTGACCATGTCGTACTTTCCTTTAAGTTCCGGATACATGGTATAGAATTTGCATCTGCTCCACTCCGTCCTAATATCTGGAGAGCTAATATTCCGGCAATCAGGGACTATGCTATCTCGGTTGACCGGTCGGTCGATGCTGATGGATCGATCGATGATGCATGGAATAGGTTTAAGTCTACGTTCGAATCCGTAACTCAACCGTTTATCCCATGGTCAGCACGTAAGCTATCACATTGCCCTCCATGGATTAGTAAGGAAACCCGGAAGCTGTTAAAGCGTAGGAAACACTTCTGGGACTCATTCTTGTCAACAGGTCAGGCATCATTTAAGTGCGAATATAAAAAAATCAGGAATATATGTAAAAAGACCATAGCTAAATCCCGCACGGCTTACGAACGACAGTTGACATACGATAGCCATACCTGTCTGAAGCGACTGTTTTCGTACGTTAAAAGGCGGACGAAACGTAGTGATGGTATCCCCCCGTTACTGTTAAGCGAAAATTCAGCTTTATTGGCTGAATCCGATCTAGCGAAAGCGGAGACATTTGCAAACTATTTCAGTGAAGTCTACTCTACGTGTAGTGTTACAACTACTTGTCACATTGACAACGAGATACCAGCCATAGGACCTATAAACGTGACCGAGGATATTGTTCTTCCTTTGATAACTAGCCTCAAACCTTGTAAGATACCGAGCCCCGATGGGTTACATCCACGTTTGCTGTCATCGCTTGCGGACATTATCTCAAGACCGCTCACGACACTCTTCAACATGTCCCTTTCACGCGTCCAACTACCTAGAGACTGGAAAGACGCCATGGTTAGTCATATATTTTAGGATGGTCAGAGACGGATCGTATCTAACTACCGGCCTGTCAGCCTGACCAGCATAGTAGTTAAGTTACTTGAAAAATTAATTCAGGCTAAGCTGCTGAGTCACATAGATTCGTATAATCTGTTAACTCCCGAGCAACATGGGTTTCGTAACAAGCATTCATGCTTAACTAACTTACTCATTGCGAGAGAGGATTGGACAGATGCCCTAGACAACGGCCCGTCTGTCGACGTGATATTCATAGATTTTAGCAAAGCGTTTGACAAGGTTTCACACTTAGGTTTTATGCAAAAGCTCTCGAGCTTTGGAATAACAGGTGCTATACAGAAATGGATAGGAAGCTTCTTATGTGACCGCAGACAGAGAGTAAGGGTCAATGGAACGCTATCCGAATGGAAACCGGTCAAAAGTGGTGTACCCCAAGGCACCATCTTAGGCCCTCTACTTTTCCTTCTGTATATTAATGAACTACCTTTATTATTTAGGTCTTCGACGTTATTGTTTGCGGATGATGCTAAAATCTGGAGGACAATAAGAAATGAGACTGATCGTTGTTATCTGCAAGCAGATTTAGACGAATTAGTTAGGTGGGCTCATGATTGGGGCTTGGAAGTTAATTCCAAGAAGAGCGTGGTCATACACACCGGGCACGATATTAGTTACCACTACACCATTAATGGTACATCTCTTCCACGCGTTCAAGAGCACAAAGACTTAGGAGTAACTGTAAGTCACGACTTGAAAACCATTAGGCACTGCAATGCGGTTGCTTCCAAAGGTTATCGTGCGCTATGGTCGCTTCGCAGAGCATTTAAATGCTTCGACGAGGATATGTTTCGAATTTTATATCCCACCTATGTAAGGCCAAATTTAGAATACTGTATCCAAGCAACTAGCCCATGTCTGATAAAGGATACTAAATCGCTTGAGCGTGTCCAGCGTGTGGGGACAAAATTAGTAAAGGGACTTTCTAAACTCCCTTACGATGAGTGTTTAAAACGTCTAAACCCTTTCCCCTTATCTTATCGTAGGACGTGTAGTGGATGTCGAGTCGTGGACGGACTATGACCACCACTACTAATCGATTATGCGTCCAAAAACGACTTGGTTCCCTTGATAGCCCGTAAATCAGAAGGCTTTACTAGTCCAGATCAAGTATATTTATTGGCGATCTCGTGGTATCGAAATAATACCGAGACGTGCCAAAGAGTACAAGCGAATAGGCAGTGCGTGAGCAAGCTCGAACTAAACAAGGCGGATATCGAAACAAGAAGTGAAACTGATACAGTTAAACAAATACAGTAAAACAATCTCTGGTACAATTGGTTACAATAATAATAATTGTTTCCGTTATTCCAATCGTGTTCTTATCGAGACTGGCCGGTCACTACAGACGCGAGGTGACCTTATACTGGCATTTCGTATCTTTAATTATGATTTGGGTGTTAATATGTCTTATCTTTTTGCTCCCTCCAGCACTAATAATCTCCGAGGTCATAGCAAGAAGGTTCAGAAACCGCGATCCAATAAACTAAAGGTGGGGTCCCGTTTTTCTCATCGAGTGGTCAATGACTGGAACGCTTTACCAGAACAAGTGGTATCAGCACTACCAGTGAACATTTTCAAGAAGAAGCTGGACCTTCACTGGAAGGAAATCTGTCAGGATTAACACAGGTTCATCAACCTACTATCCTTATTACTGAAGACTGAAATATGAATGCCTTTTACGACACCTCAGATTATACTCAATGGGTTGCAGGTGAACATGAGGCAAATTTATAATAGTGTTCAACGTACTGAGTATTTCTGGCCGCCTGCTATTTAACGCGATAGCTCCATGTTCTAGCAATTACAATGACCTAGAACAAACATACGAATATATGCTTAAGAAATATTAACCGCCAATCAACTACTAAAATCTCCAGGACTAGTTCAAATGAATAACTAGACTAATCATGCTAAGCCATATCGATGACCTAAAGCCATGTTATGACATAAGTATGATAGAACGAATAAACTACTCAGTGCGTACTAGCTTGTCACAAACATATTGGATACTGAATTGCATGTCCTTACGCGTAATTATAAAATACCTACATGTTACTGTTAGATACTGGAAAATCCAGACATAAATAATGAAGTAGTCGTCATATTCCATTCCTGATAATACCACTTGAGGAACAAAGATAAAATTATGTTGTGATCACAGAAAACCACAGTTGCAATAGTTTTTTCAATCTCTTGACTTAAGGAAAAGGTTTATCATATTAGAGGAGATTTTGGGTTTCCTTTGATAGTTTCTCAAAGTTCGCTCAGAAGTTTAACCAGCTGTGAAAATATTTACTTGAATTAGTTGATCACCTCGGAAAATTTCGGACTTATCCGAAATTTTTTTTCAAAAATAATTATTTAGGGAAAATCGATTTTCCCCAAGTAGACAATGTAGCGGATATTTGGGCTAATAATCGGCAAGTCGTTGGATGTTTAGGTTAAAAGTCGGATATTTAGGGTATAAATCGGAAATTCGTCGGATATTTAAGGGAAAAGTCGGCAAATCGTCGGATATTTAGGGTGAAAATCAGAAATTCCTCGGATATTTAGGGGAAAAGTCGGCTATTAGTCGGATATTTAGGGGAAAAATCGGAAATTTAGCGACATTTAAAAAACAGAGCGACAGAAAGGGGAAATTCCGCTTTATTTCCCCCGGACAGGCGAAAAAGTAGACATTTTGGTGCATTTCCCCTTTATTTACGACTTATTTTCCAATGCATTTTCCGCCTTATTTCCCCTTTGTTCGCCTTTATTTACCCTTTATTGGTTGTTTGGGTCTACAAAATCGCCTCTACATTTCAAAGAAATTCAGCGAATTTACTTGTAAGCTATCGGAATTTCAGTCACTTATTGACGCATCATTACTGTACTCTCAGTTGATTTCGTATCATTTCTTTGACTTCACGCGACGCGAAAACTAGTTTCTTATTGTTTTGCACATAAACATGTTCTCTATCTCACACCTTTAACATAAAACCAGTAAAAACCATGAGTTACGAAACTGTTATGCAATCAATAACTAGGTAATGGATTTTTAGACAACAATATATGAACCTATAAATACTACCTTAATCATGTTGTCGAACTGGTCCTATTTCTCCGACACATGCAATATCTTGCACCACATCTACGCACCCCCATAGTAGTAAGGCTGATGTGTCACAAATGGTGGTGTATGCTGAATTCAAAGAGTGATGTTTGCATTTCTCAAGAACAGTTAATTTCCTCATACTTTTTACCATTGGTATATAGCTGTTGATTTAGTTTTTATGTTTCCATCGAAATCGCGATAACTATGTTCTACAAGCAAAAAACAAAACGGTATTCTTTTATGCAGTAAATATCAAAATAATGTCAAAGCAGTTTTGTTTATATGAGTCGAAAAGTAAATTCTTTGTGTAATGACAATCATAAAGGAGGGATATCAGGCATCGTTGATAGAGTGTACTCCTCAACAAACCATCACAGTTAAATTGTACTTTAAACCCACCGAATCTGTACATGTTCAGTCAGATTTCTGAGATTCACTAAAGATTTGGTCGTTGCTCAATATGGTAATAAACTCCTGTGTCCACATATTTTGGTTGAACATTGTCGCAACGACTTAGCATACTTTAGGCGAATGTCGTAAGTTTGGAACAAAACGTTCAAAATGGTTTACAGTTGCACTGAAATTCTTCACAGTATTATCTTCTCCCATCATAATACACATCACTAGTGGGTCAAGCCTTTCTTACTTCGAGAGACGCTTAGGTGATAAAATCTACAAACTCATACTTTCCATATATATAGCCCCAAAGGGGCTCCAGGCAGAGAAGGAAACATGAGACAACTGTACGATACAACAAAGAAACCCGCTGGAAATTACCGTAAACCAGAAAGACCAGTGAAAAGCAAGGAAGGCAAGATAATCACCAACGTTGAATAACAGAGAAATAGGTGGGTAGAGCACTTCAAGGAACTCTTAAATCGACCAGCCCCATTGAACCGACCCAAAGTCGAAGCAGCACCTACGGACCTCCCAATCGATGTTGGCCCACCAACAATTGAAGAGATCGGCAAGGCCATCAGACAAATCAAGAACGGCAAAGCAGCGGGACCAGACAACATTCCAGCAGAAGCACTGAAAGATGTAGCAGTAACTACAAAAATACTTCACATTCTCTTCAGCAAGATATGGGATTAAGAACAAGTACCAACAGACAGGAAAGAAGGACTTCTAATCAAAATACCAAAGAAAGGCGATCTTAATAGGTGTGAGAGTTACAGAAGGATCACTCTTCTCTCAATACCAGGAAAAGTCTTCAACAGGGTATTGTTAAACAGAATGAAGGACTTCGTTGACGCCCAACTTCGAGATCAACAGGCTGGATTCCGTAAGGATCGATCGTATACTGACCAGATCGCAACACCACAGATCATTGTGGAACAATCAATTAAATGAAATTCATCACTCTACATCAACTTAATTGACTAAGCATTTGATAACGTAGACAGGACAACACTATGGAGGCTTCTTCGACACCACGGCGTGCCTGAGAAGATAGTCAATATCATACGGAATTCCTATGATGGATTAAACTGCCAAATCGCTCATGGCGGACAACTCACTCACTCGTTTGAGGTAAAGACGGGTGTCAGGCAAGGTTGCTTACTCTCACCCATTCTCTTTCTCCTGGTGATCGACTGGATCATGAAGACGTCAACATCTGGAGGGAAGCACGGGATACCGTGGACAGCTAGGATGCAGCTGGACGGTTTAGACTTCGCAGATGATCTGGCTCTTCTATCACACACGCAACAACATATGCAGGAGAAGACAACCAGTGTGGCAGCAGTAGGTCTCAATACACACAAAGGGAAAAGCCAAGATTCTCCGATACAACACAATATGCACCAATCAAATCAGACTTGACAGAGAAGCTTTGGAGGATGTAGAAACCTCTACATATCTGGGCAGCATCATTGATGAACATGGTAGATCTGATGCAGATGTGAAGGTGCGGATCGGCAAAGCAAGAGCAGCATATCTACAATTGAAGAACATCTGGAACTCAAAACAATTGTCAACCTACACCAAACTCAGAATTTTCAGTACGAATGTCAAGACAGTTCTGCTGTATGGGGCGGAAACCTGGAGAAGTACGAAAACCATCATCCAGAAGATACAGGAGTTTATCAACAATTGTCTACGCAAAATACTTCGGATTCGATGGCCAGACACTATCAGAAACAACCTACTGTGGGAAAGAACAAACCAGATTTCAGTGAAGGAAGAAATCAGGAAGAAGCGCTGGAAGTGGATAGGACACACATTGAGGAAATCACCCAACTGAGTTACAAGGCGATCCCTTACGTGGAATCCTGAAGGTCAAAGGAGGAGATGAAGACCAAAGAACACATTACATTGAGAAATGGAGACAGATATGAGAAGAATGAACAAAAGTTGGATAGAACTAGAAAGGAAGGCTGAGGACGGAGTGGTTTGAAGAATGCTGGTCGGTGGCCTATGCTCTATTGGGGGTAACAGGCGTCGGTAAGTAAGTAGTAGTGTATATATGAACAATACCCATAATTGTAATTATGCATTAAAGGTTCAAATAATCTCTCACGTAAGGAATCCGTTTTCGTCAAACTGTGCTACCCTGGCTTTTTGTTTTCTCACAATTTCCAGAGACTGAGAAAACTCCGAAGTTTCCTCACAGTCGGAAGATTGTATGTAGCAGCTGAACTAGTAGAATATGAGTGATGCATACAAAGTACTGGAGACATTTATAAAATATATTTTCAAATAATCACAATTTGAATACACTGCTGATGTTGGCTTAGTTGTATTCGGAATAATAAATATCATAGGGATTTTAACCCTTTTGATAATATCTATGCAGAATACAATCTATACAGTTTTACTTGCAATTAACAGGCAGCTGGATGATCATAAGTTCAAAATAACTCCACAATCAAGATATCTCATATATATGAGTGTTGTATCCAAACTAATAAATACACCGGGATATTATGACAGAGAATTAAGCAGAAAGATGACTGAAACACCAGGTAAAAATGTATGACAGTTAGATTAGAAACATGGTTGTGTAACAATGCCTTAATAGATAACAATGTGTAAGTAAAGAATCCTGTGTTTTTTCGCTAGTAACTAGCGTAACATGTGTATTTGAACGATGAAGTTAAATTGACAGCTTAAATAACGTTTAACAGTAGAAAACAAGAATTGTACAAACTAAGTCAGGTTATGAGTGATATGAATATTAACAAAATTACTTAAAAATAGATCCAAATTACACATCTCTACTATGAGTGCAATAAAATGGAACGAATGAAAAAACTAAGCTGTTCATGCGATCATAAGATAGAAATAATAACAACCAGGCGTTTGTTCAACTTATATGCGTCGTGAAGTGTATACCGATGATAATACTTTACTATAGAACTATGCAACTGATGATTACGGGGCATGCATACATTTCACATAAATAACAACTTTGATCCAAATTATCGGTTCGAAGTGATTTAAAAAATCCTGTTTGTTCGGTAAATGCACACATCTCATAACTGTTATTTGCTTAACTCGTTTTGTTCTGATAACTACTGTAAATGGGCTAAAAAAATCATCAAAAGGCAATGATAGACTTAAACCAGTTTCTGTCGGAGCAAAAATAGTTTCAGCAGCGCTAGAGATCACCACTCGGGAAATAAAGTAATTCAAGACTTAAGTCTTTGAAGTTTAGAACAACTAATATCTACAACCTTTCAGTGTGAAGAAGAAGCTAGTCTTGAAGAAAATTCTATACCTAGAACGTCCCTTTTAGTTTCAATACATTCTAATGTATTATCTTATTTTGGAGATAAACGTACCGATAGACCGTTTCGCGTTCGATTCCATTATTACATTTTAGACAAATAAACGACGGTTAGCAAGTTACATCTAGTTGTTTTCTAATTAGTTTCACGTTTCCTACACTCTGGTATATGATCAGAAAAATTATATCGAAGGAGTGCCTATCCAATAAATCTGGAATACTTTCTTGACATCAAGACAAGAAGGCAAAAAAATGATTAACAATAGATAGCCACAAATGTGTAGATACAACAGGAGTTGAGTTCCTAATCTTCAAAGATAAATACAATCTTCAAGTGAATTTTAGGTTTTTTAATTTACATAGCGTAGTGGTGAGTATATAGTTGATAGGGCAGTTTGGACTAACGTCTCTTACTTAGATTCGTATCCAAAGTAAAGACAAATATTAATTTTTTGCTGAGAGATAGCCTCAGGTTCCTGAATGCGTTTAAAGAAGTTCCTATATCAAAAGTGACCTTGGAAACGATAAACTCCTACAACTCTTGTCAAATAATAACTACTTATGGAACATACTATTTAATTCTACTATCAAGGCGGTATTCGAGACGGTCAGATCAGAGGTTGAAAACATTTAAATTAGGAATCTTGGCAAACAGATACACATGTAAGTTGCTAACATAAAACATTTCCCAGCGAACTTGATCTTGAAATGCCCACCACCCTGACTCAGTCTGATATTGGTACGAGCTGTTTTTACTTAACCAAAAAGATGTGGAAATCGTTATCTTTTTATGAGTATAAATGTTACTCATAGTTATTCATTCTGACGTAACTCCCACCACTGCTTGATACGCGTATTTTATTCTCTCTCATTTTGATTGACTGCATGTATTCCCTATCCCTGAATTTTGTCACTTCCTGTTGTGAAACACAGATTTCAAATACCAAATTTCGGTTCTTTTGGTTAAAGATTCATCTAGACTCTAATTCGATACTATTACGAAACGTATATAATTACTCAAAATATTTACTAGTGAGATGATATCAAAGAACTGGGGAATCTTGGACTTACGTAAAAAAATAATCTACAGTGTTTGATAGTAACTGGAAATTTACAATGGAATTTTGAATACATTGGCAGTGAGTAATTACTGGTTACCCAACTTAAGGAGCTATTTATCCTAAACGACCTGAAGAGAACTGGTTTAGTGTCGATAGTTTAGCTAACCTGGAAATGTAGACAAAGACCGAAAAAAATGTTCCAGACGAATACATGCGCATTTCCTAATATTTTTCATCGTACTTTTGAAACTTAACTATGGACAGTAACAGCTTATCACAACAGTTCAGTACAGTTAATAGTACGATTTCGCTCCTGGGATTTCCTGCTTTTGGTCTTACAGTTTGAAGACTTTAAAGAACAAAGTAGATGATTCTGACAGAAAATCCTTCTAAACGTCGTACTCGGAAGATAACAATCGGGACGAATACACTTGTTCTTTAGTAGAAACAAATGAAGGTAAGGCCTTTAAGACTATCTAAAAAGGCGTTAGATGCTCATTAAACTTAACAGTTTTGATATCAAACCCCTGAATACCATTTGTTTTCGGGGTGATATTCACTGCTGTCAGCTCTTCAAGTAACCTATTTAACGTTGTACAACCTACAATCAACATAGCTCACCGCGACAAGTTAGTTCGACCAGTTTACGGTACCACCTAAGTACTTTCTTAAGCTGCAGATATCACCTTGTATTTGTACAGCTTTGACGAGACAGTACCAGGCTTTACAGAATTCATATTAAAACAGTATTTCTGATGATAAATTTCATGTATATCCTTGACTGATAGACTAGTAGTAGTAAAGTATAGCTCATATTTTGGTATTCGTTTTCTATTCCACAGCGCTAAAGCTTCTTCTGTAAAGTGTTTTTGAATCAAAACTAAGCTTCTACGAAACCCAGAATCGTAAACAAAAACTGTGAAATGACAGATTACATCCACTTTTCACTAATGAAATAAATCATCTGTATGCTTATCTTAAACGGAAAACGATTGTATTGGGCTTGACACAGTAAAAACATAACGTTTTGACACTTACTTGATTACATTGAGACTGATACGCAGAGGAAAAATGTATTATTTCTTATCAACAATATTAAGTCCAGGTGGTTGAATGTCATATGATATAGACGAAGATAGTCACAGGCTCAAACTAAATTTCTGAAACAACAATGTTCGCCTTACAATAAGTGTCGCCTAGCCGTCAGTAATGTACATGAGAAATTCACATTTCAAGTTACTGTTAACTAGATAATTGGTGCTCTAACTTATTTGAGTTGGATGTATTTCTCTTCGGTATATAAAAACTACTTTTAGAAAGGCACTTTTGCACGGATGAAAATCCGGTAGGACATTTAAATCTAGATGAGTTGATCAAGCCTGTCCATATGATAGATGACCAAGTTAATAATATGATCTAACAGGCTACTTTCTTCCATTTTTGCTGTTTAGCTTGCTAGTTTCTTTCTTGGCTGTGCTGATGTGATGTCTTACATCATCTATAACTGAGCGACATTATACTAAAGCAAGAACTAGTGTTCTATAGCATCTAAACAAAACCCCACCCGTGTATGTAGATAGTGCAATGAAGCTGAGTATTGGAAAAGCTGAACTTGACTGTTTTAGCCGGTATAGATTCGCAAAATATCTACATAGATGATGGAATTCCAAAACAGGTATTACTTAAATATAGTGTGAGAGTTGCAACTGAATATTTTTTACCCAAACTAAAGCAACAGACATATGTACAACAGATTTTAGTTTTGTGATGATCATATATTTATATGAAAATTCGATACAACACATGTGCAATAAAACTTTATACACGTTTGGCTTTGAATCGAAACTTGTATATGTTTTATGTGGAAGTAAATAAGACTGACCAAAATTAAGGGATGGAAATAAAAAGTGGTGTTTTATCAATATCACATAAGAATAGATGAATGCAATTGCTTCAATCGTCTGGTATGCTACGCTCAGTTCTGCTATCAACTCCACCACTCAAATCCATCGTATCATAGTGCTCTTCATCTGCATCAGATATTACAGGGTCCTGTTCATATCCTTCCATTTCATACAGTAACGAGAAATCAGTCAGTCGGCGAACTAAGTTTGAACGAGTCACACTTTGTGATGGATGAAGTAAACTGTTAACCATTTCTTCGTCTGCTCCTGAAGCCCGATCAATGATCTCATTTCCATCCTCTTCTTCGAAGTTAGCACAAACACCAATTTGAAATGAGCTGAAATGTGGTCTGGCCGAGTTGCCCGTGTTCTGGCCCTCGGAAGTGTCTTGTCGATTCAAGCCGCGACTTGAAATTGGTGGATTGGTCATTATATCTCTCAGATGACTGTTAGCACCCTTAGGATCAAGCTCCATAGCCCATGAGTAATGAATCATTGCTTGTGGTGTATTCCCCAGTTTTTTGTAGGTATGACCAATCATCAAGTAAACCATGGCCTCACGTGGAGTTAAAACCAAAAGTTTTTGAAGCTCCGATAATACTTCCTAATTAAAAAGAAAACAATGTAAAGTACTTGAAAATTTTCATCGGATAAAATTTAAGATAGAAAAAACCTCATTTAATGAGACATGATATGAATGGAATGACATAGTGAAATCTAAAATTATTTTCATTTGGGTCCATCTCCATTAATATAATTGATATTAAATCATCATACCACTAAAAGGGAAGTAGGAGATATGGTACTGTATAAAGCAGAGAACATGATAAACATTTGGATAGATGAATTTGGAACTTAAATGTATGTAAAAGTTTCAGAGTGAAGCTTACCGTTAACAGGTGCAATAGTTATTCCATTACGTTGAGCTCTACAATTTTAATTTTTAGTGACTACAGATTATATTGTTGGTAATATATATATCATTGATGTAATATAACCCACTCGGTTTTAGCTAAAAGCGACCAGAAAACAAAGTGTCTGGTCAAATAGTCTGATCTATAATCATATGCTCACTAGTAACTGACTCCAAGAGATATTTCCTGGAGTTCTAGTGGGAAGCAGTGACCAGTGGAGTTCACCCAAGTCTGTTGTATAGATATCAACTCACTGAAGACAATTGGTGAACGGTTGCTCAAAATCGAGGATCATTTGAAGTTAGACATTAACACCGTTGGATGCCCGCTTAGTGGTCTATTGGTTAAGTGCTCTGGCGCGAGACTGGTAGGTCCTGGATTCGAATCTCGCGAGTGCGGGATCGTGGATGCGCACTGCTGAGGAGTCCCATAATAGGACGAAACGGCTGTCCAGTGCTTCCAGGTTTTCAATGGTGGTCTAGCTTCAATTGACTCATGATTTCAACTATCAAAAAAGGACCATAAAATACCAAAATATCAGAAACATATTCGAATCACCATGACAAGTTATACTATAAATATCTAACAGTTCATGATTGAAGATAAGCATCAAAAAGTTGAGAATTTCATATGTAAAACCACCCTAACAATTGCTTTTAAACCTGAAGATATTTTTCCAATGAACTTTTTCCCCAAATGACTAATTAATGTATTCACTTAGAATAATGCGTAGGTGAATCAAAGAAGAAAAACCAGAAATCAGATAAGTCAGTAAATTCATGGTCACGTATTTAAACGATACTAAGAATATACAGGCACAAGGAACTTTTGATAGGACCGGTATTTTATATGAAAACAAAGTAAGCTTCATCTTCACAGATTGTGGCTTATATCGAAGTACTTAGTGTGTTTATTTAATTGATTAAAAATTAATTTTTTTACTGACTCATTTTGACAAATGGGTTTGAAATCTACTGACAAAGCCAGTATGAATGAATCTTGAAAACAGATTAATTCAACTACTTCAAGGAATACAACCTATTCATTATCTATATTTACTAAGACTTACAGAATAACGTCCAAGATGATATAAAATAGATGCTTTGTGGTAACGAGCCAGAGGATTGTTGGGTTGAATTTTACAAGCACGACTAATCAAATCCATTGCGCTCCCATACCCATCATCAAGTCTACCTAGTCGACTGCGTAAAGCTGCAAGATGAGTCAAAAGTAAATGTGACTGAGGGAAAAGTGCAACTGCGCGAACCAAGTAATTTTCGGCAAGATCGAACTTTTCTTGTTTGTAATAAACATTACTGATGCCGAACAAAGCATTATAATGTCTTGGATCAATTCTTAAGGCGAATTGGAAAGCTGCTAGTGCTCGATCAAACTCTTCTAGAGTTGACTGTTCATGACCCAAAAGTGTCCAAGCATAAGCACTTGTAGGTGAAACCTAGAAAAGGAAAGCATAAACGACAGGACAATCAGTTAAAGTTCAGAACATCAGTAAAAGAATTGAGTAAACTGACGAGCTTGTAAGTAACTTGGTAAGGATTAATGATATAAAAGGTGAATCAAGAAATGTTTTATTAATATGATTTATCTAATTTCATTAATTAAAAGGGAATACATTTGTTAAGGACTGACCAGTATAGCTACAATACAACTTATGTTCTTAAACTGAAACAGATACAATGTAAAGGAATCGCTGTATATGGAATATTATCCTCACAGAATAACTTTAATTTTCCCTGAATTTGTGTATACAGGTTGTTTGAAAATAAGCCTTTCCAGTTTTCACAGTTTATTTTGGCATGTTTAATACCATGGATGTGACGTTTTCATGTAATGCCCCTAAATGCCCTGGTACGGCCGAGAGTCCGCTCTCCCTCTCCAAATGCCACACAAGTCCTACTCACTGTCTTCTTGTGACATTACTGTTGTTTACGAAATTCAGAGGACGAAAAGCGAATGCCCAGCACTTTAACCGGGTCGGTGGACTCGGAGCGTCCAACTAGAGAAGTTGGAAAACCCTGATTCCAAAACAATGGTGCACATGGGTTCCAGTATCATGAGGGAACAAATGGCGTATGAACCAATTGTTGGTCACCGGCTACCATGGGACTGCATCTCCTCACGATGCTCCACTGTCTTGTGGATCAGGCCTCTAGGTTAAAGGCTCCGGGTGTGGCCCCCCAAGAAAACCACCTGCTTTAGTTTGGGTACCTGGGCAGTATCACAGCCCTCACACAAATTAAATGAGTTTTGTGTAGCGCATATTTATCTGGTGCTCCTTCGTACCAATATTTGTGTTTAAATAAATAAAATTTCATGTACTGAGAAACAAACCCAATGGGCAAAAGCAGTAAACATACACAAAAAATATGAATTAAGTTGTGGTCATGAGAACTAAAAAAACTATTCACCTGAAGTGCACGGCGAAAGAATTTAATAGCCGCTTCATGTTCACCTTGCAAAGAGAGACAATTACCTGCAACACACCAAGGTTCAGGAGCATTACGATCAAGTTGTAACAAATCATGAGCTAATTGTGATAATTCCTGATCAGCTTGGACTTGCCATAGTACTGTCGAGTAGAAGTCCATTCCAGATAACTGCCATGGTTCTATACGACGAGCTTCATTGAACAACTTATGAGCTGTTTGATAATCTGAATTATCCATATGAGCGCGAGCTGCCCACGCCAAAACACGGCCAGTATGAAGTTGAGAGCTTGGAAGTTTTAAAAGTAGGCGAGTAGCTGAACGCCACTGATGTCGCACCAACATTTGATAAGCTTTACCAAGCTGACTTAACAAGTTTAAATACTGCTGTAGTGAGAGTATCCTCGGATCATCTGTTATAGGTGGAGCATCGATTGACAAGGGTGCATTATAATGATTGCTGCATCCAAAATCTGGTGCACCTTCATTTATAGAAGTATGTATATTTTTAAGGGAACTAGGGTCGGGACATACGCCTGAACTGGTTATTTTAGGTTGCACGTTTGCAGAGTTTCCTGTAGAGTCCGATAGTAGTAATTTAGAATCTAACTTGCGGTTCTGACCTCGACTTCTTAAAAATCTATTCGACTTTCTCTGAATCCCAGAAGCTCTGGCTACAGCTGCAGCTGCTGCCACCTGGGATCTTGTTCGAGGTCCACCCGTAGATATGTCCACAGAAGTGGTGCTTTCGATAGCTCGACACCCCGTAGATGTTTGTTGACTTGAAAGTGGTCTCGGTGTTGAAGAAGAAGTCAACATGCCAGGACTTTGAGAAGCAGGATTGAAAAACTGCAAATTTGATCTCAATACTGAGAGAGAATCACGGTTGTGGCGGGTACTGGGCGTAGGATACAAATTGCGTTGAGAAGTGCTACGTAGAAGAGGTGGTTCAAGACGGGCATTTGGTGTGCTGACAAGAGAGGTGGTAGTCGAAGTAACATTTGGCTCGAGCGTTAAAAAACCAAGATTAGATGCTGCCGTGGAGACAAGATGACGAAGAGCACTGGTTGGTGTGTCGGAGAGAGCATTAGATTTCTCTAAAGAGGTAATAGATGTATTAATTTTGACGTTATATGTAGCATTTCTATTAGCATTCGGTTCGTCAATATGAGGGTCCTTTTTGGACCCCATAGTTGTGTTGTTGTTGCATGAAGTATCATTTCGCTGATGAGGGATTTGGAGAGAGGTCATATCATTTTGGCTATTATTCAATGAGTTAAGAGTAAACTGTAACTCTGGTAAACACTGACTTGAAGGCAACTGCACAGCTTTCGAGAGGATCGATTCTGGAGATGTAATTTGATTCTCAGAAAGTTTTGAAAATACCTAAAATATGATAACAAAGTGGACTATGGAATCATACAAGAAATTATGTGATTCCTAAAATATCTTTTCACAATTTGTAGGTTAGGATGGCATGGATATGGTGGTTAAGTAGGAACTTCATAGACGAATACTTCAAACATAATGATATTCAGTTAAAATGGCTTTAAAGATAGCGGCTGGTTAAGAAGGTAGTATTTTATACATTATCGCTCTTCCAGTGGAACTTCTTGTCCAATGAAAATTATCAAGAACTATTGAGAACAATCACTATTTCAGGTGGTATCTGTGAGGCAACGAGAAGCTCAAAGCAGAAATTTAGTCGTCGAGCTAATGAAGAGCAATTAACGACCTATTCATCAATCCATCACACAAAAGTGAACAATATATCGAGTAACTTAGGAAATCCAAACAAATGAATCCTATATAAGTCGGGGCGATGTGAAAAGTTAGGCTTTTAAGACTATTTGCGAAAGAAAAAATAATCACGTGCAATTTCATTATCTTGCGTCATAGGTTTGTGTGCTTTGGAATACCACCAACTGAAGTAGCCATAAACCCATCGACAGATACCTTTAATTTATATAATAATCTATCCATTCCGACTACGCATCTTCCCTTGGAACAGAAAGTAAACAGATGGAACAAGCCGCCATCCCATTTGTCAGCTTCCCAAATTCTTTTGTTGTGGATTCTCTTTGTCCCTTTATCACTGTGTTAATAAAGCTTCCTTAACTATAGTCTCCATACAATGGATTATTAAACCTATCATGCCTTTATATTATATTAGCTATGTATAACTATAGATCGAGTCGCTTGACAGCAATTAGACCTAGCAGTCATCCTTGTTGTCACAAGTCCCTCAGCTATCCTCAAAATACAAACATCCAACCACTCTTCTGATACATGTTACTCAAAACAATTTTACACTAATTCATCACAAAGATACTGTAATAAAGAGAGAGCTTTATATAATTTAAGGAAAGTAGAGGTGGACTTTTGGTTTCAGAAATGAGTCTATAATGTGAGGGAACTTAAAAAGCAACATGAAAAACACTGATAACACACTAGGAAAAAGAAACTTACGGGAACACAAGCGAACATGGGACTTTGAGGAAAAAAAGAAAGTAAACCAAAACGAGGTATATTTGCTTTTATGGATTGAGAATTTAAATTTTGTGCCACTTTGCGTGCAACACGGTTAACAGGTTTTGGAGCCTTCGGAGACAAAGTAGAAGGAATAACTTTGTCTGGGGTACGAACGTCTACAGGTTTAAGAGCAGGTACCAAATCACCAATGAAGCTTCTAGAGCAAAATGAGACGAAATGACGTTGATTGGTGTACGGACAATCTGTATCAACAAATGTTTCTTGATCACTACTTTCGCAATCTTTCGAAGACACTAAAGCCTGAGTGGTAAAAGACTCACAATTTAGAGGGTTGACATTTTCTCGTGAAGCATTTTCATGAGGACTACCACGTAGATCGTCGAGCAGAACGGCATACACAGGTGTCGTAAGTTTAAGCCCGTTAGGATTCTGGAAAACGGAGGAAGGTTCGACATATTCACCGATATTACAGAGGTTTTTAAATGCAGACCACATAAGTGGATTCATTTCGAGACATTTTTTGTAGTAGATAATAGCATCACTAAGTCTTCCTTGGTGTTTGCAAATATCCCCTAATAGTAGCAGAACATAGCAAGATTGTTCTTCATAAGTACTGGTTATCTCATCCAAGGACGAAGAAGAAAGACCAGAAAACAGTATGGCATCTTCAGCCTCCGTAAGTGAGCCAATGTCAAAGTAGCATTTTGCAAGCAAGTATCTAATAAGCAAATGAAAATCCATTTTTAAGAAACTAACCGACTCTTAGGAGATAAAGAATTGGCAGAGTTGAGTAGTTTATTAACTTGTCTCGGCCTGCCAATTCGATACAAACTGGTTGCCAGTATATAAAGGCTTTCGCTATTGTGTGTTTCAGCATACAATCTTTCAGCTGCAAATAGAGCATCATTGTAGGCATAATTGTGAAGGCACGACCAAATATGCAATACAATAGGATCTGAAACAAGACTTAGTTCTTGAACCATTTCGGGAAAAGTAACGGGCCTAGTTCGAAAACCGAGCGGATTCTAATGTAGAGAACAGTTGTACAATTGCAACGATACGGTGATTCTCAAATATAGTTCTTTTGGGCAATATCTTTTTTATTTTTTCTTTATAAAACTAAGCATAATAAGAGACAGTCACAGAAAGTTCGGCGACAAAAGTTATATTGTTTCCATTAAGATCTCATAACTCACTTTCAAATACTGGTATTTTATACCAAAACACGTAACATCACCACAGTTTGTCGATGCGAGAAGACAGCCCTGAAAGGAGAATAGATAACCAACCATCCATTTCTGATATGGAACACAGAATGAACAAACAAAACAGACTACCATTTCTTTTTTAGTCTCTAAATCGTTCTTTTCAAGTCACTGTGAAAACTTTGGAATGAATAATAGAAATTAAATGAAATCAAGAAATATTTATATATTATATGACTTCACATATCTGTCACCAAATATTATTAAAGGCTGAGAATTTGCATGTAATATAAAATCACGGCTTTGTTTAGATATATACTTTTGTCTCAAGGTCATTATGTCCCAACCTTTTGCTCATCTGCCGTACAGAACGGATCATCGCAAAAGATGTTTTGCTACATTATCACTCATTTGTGATGATGAATCTTTATCAGATGCACAACTAAAGGCTTATCAAACACGCCTACAGTAAGTCATATTTTGGAGTCATTGTCTTATTGTATTTAAAAATTTGATACCAGTCTTGTAACTGTTATTTCTTAATTGAGGTTGTTTACTTTTGTCTGCTTCATGATTAAGGAGTCTTAGTGCTCGTATTTTTTGTCTCTCTATATTTGCGGTTTCACTTAGTGTGTCACTGTTTTCTATGTGAATAAACTGACCCACTTAATTAACCGAGACTGAAAAATAATACCGGCCAAGGAGTGGGGAATAAAGTAGAAATTTCGTCGGAAAATACAAAAAAAGAATAAATGGAATACGCAAGGAAAAGTTTTCTTCGTGTACAGCTTTTGTCGCCGCTGTCTACGAAATATCGTCAGAACATCGACATAAGGCATAGGCATGATCGTCTACCTTTCGCCCAGCCCCAAATGCCTCAGATGTTCGCATTTACTTCGATTTCAAAATGACATATGCCAACTTAATCAAAAAACGACACACTGTTAAGACGTTTATTGATAAGAAATAACACCATAGTTCACTAGGAGTTTAATAACAGACACACATTTTTATTGAAAGTGCAAAGTCCTACTCTTATTTACAAAGATCTGCGAAGAAATTACAAGCAGTGTGTTATTCGGAATGTGTCCTATTTGCCAGGTGCATATGAAATCAAAAACAACATACACTTTGTCAGTCTCAGAGTATTACTCACGAGTGAGAAGTTAATCCATGGTAAGAGAAGCCTTTAAAAAATTAGGTCGGGCGTCAAAAAAAATTGCGAAAAAAACACCTCAAACTGCATTTTTACTATCCCAAATATGAGCATCCCTCCTCTGTGTTCTGAAATTTAACAAACATTTACAATAATTTCCAACTACCGACACAAATTACAACTTACATTAATGTTTATTTATTTATTTAATCACATATATTGGTACAAAGGGCACCGGATACATATGCGCCACACAGAATAATGAGAATGAGAGGAGAGGGAAGATGTGTATATATAAGGGAAAGTAAAAAGAAAGGAGAAGAGTAATGATGGGGGGAACTGAAATGCACAACCAGAAGAGCTCTCTCAGTTAGGAAAGTTATAGCCACTCTTTATGAGAAAAGTAGAGAAAGGTTACAGCAGGCTCGCCACTGGCTTCTATTCTGAGCCATATCTGATAACGTCTCTAGCCACTGTGTTGCACCATCTCTCGGACCCCAGCCAGGGAGTCGTAACCCGACCGTTGCTGCTACCTTGACGTGTTGTTCGAGCTTGCCTATCGTGATGAAGCAATCGAGCTATGCTGGCTGGAACAATCGTTCCTCGAGTTCCTACCATGCCAGACAGGTCGGTTGAAGAGCGGTGAGACTAAAAGCAGCAAACCCAAGGCCCGAAGGCGAAGTCGTACTGTTGACTGTACAGAGGTGTGACGGCAGTAAGGTGTTTCCTTCAGACAACCAGCATGACAGCGATGCTGCCTTCCCACAAGGAGGGGTGGGGTTAGAAAAGGTCGACCCTAAAAGTGCACACCTCGCCTTATCCCACGGATATCCGTCTCCGGCGGTAAGGTTTTTTTGAAGAACGGAGCTAACACAAAAACTACCCACAAAAAGGTCGTGTGTGACCGACCTCAAGCAGTTGTCCCTTGGGCACTGCGGTCACGCTCTCAGGTCATTAAGACCACTTCTAAGCCAATTTCCTTTTCAGGTACCTCTAGAAGAACCCTTCCACGGTGTGGGCAACCGGGAAGTGATAACTGCCCTTATACCTCTAACAGCACTCAAGATCATTGTATTCATAATCAATCTCCTTCTTCACTTCCTACTATTCCTTCTACCTTGACTTTCAACACTAAACTTCCTCTCTCGGTTTCCTCCTCAAGTATCACCATGGCCAACGATTCTAGTGCGCGAAACGCTGTCCTAGGTCTACTAAAACCTCGCTCCAAACTACACATTGGAGCCTTCAACGTACGTACCCTATGCCAAATCGGTCAACAGGCCTCCTTAGCTAAAACCCTAGAATCTCGTACCATTGATGTATGCTGTGTCTCCGAAACACGCATACAGGATCCCAGTGTGGTCATTCACTTGACCTCACCTCGCCAAAATGGACAGCCAACGAAATACACCCTCCGTGTATCTGGCGACCCGTTGGCTAGTTCTCGTGGACTTGCAGGTGTAGGCATAGCACTAAGTACAAGGGCAGAACAGGCACTACTAGAATGGATCCCCGTTAACAGTCGCCTGTGTGCTGTCCGGCTAAATGGCTCCGTAAGAACTCGGAAGGATAGAGACACACGTCGTTGCCTTTTCGTCGTTTCTGCCTACGCTCCCACTGACTGCAGCCATGATGAAGTGAAAGATGACTTTTACAGAAAGCTAAGCGCTCAGACATAGTAGTCGTAGCGGGTGACTTTAATGCCCAGGTAGGCAGCTTAAATCAAACAGAAAGACATTTAGGTGGGTGTTTTAGTATTCCGGCTCAACGAACCGATAATGGTGGTCGTCTGTTGCAACTATGCTCAGACAATCGTTTATTTTTGGCAAGCACTAATTTTAAACATAAGGAGAGACATCGTCTAACATGGCGACCACCTGCACCAAACCAACGATGGACTCAAATAGACCATATTGTCATCAGTCATCGTTGGAGAGGCTCAATAGAAGATTGTCGCTCGTATTGGAATACTTGTTTAGACTCTGATCACGCTTTAATACGAGCGCGCATTTGTCTACGCCTCAATGGACGCAGGAAAAGTACACTAAGAAGACCCATTAGGATTGAACTGGAGGACGAAAAAGCCAAATGCGAATTCCAGAAACAACTGAGTTCACATCTAGGCAGTTCTGTAAACGAGACTGACCCAGATACTGCTTGGAAAGACATACGAACAGCTGTGGAAACCAATAACATCTATTAGTCATTTAAACCATAGGGCTCCAAAAAACCAATGGATTTCTTCTAAGTCTATTTTACTGATGGATTCGCGTAAACTCATCCCATCAGGCTCTGAACATGACGAAGAGCGTAAACAAATTAGATCTAGGTTAGCTAAAAGTCTAAGGAACGATCGTGAGCAGTGGTGGGCAACGAAAGCAAAAGAGATGGAAAAAGCAGCGGCTGTAGGCAACACCAGGCAACTATTCAGACTAATAAAAGAAACTGGAATTAAGAAGTCAAGTGTAAGTGAGACAATCTCGGATAAAGACGGAACCCTTATCTGCTCTGGTTGGAAGAGAGTTAGGGGCGGCCAAACCAAAACATGGCATCAGTGTTTGAAGTCACTAACTTCTAGTCTGAGCCATGTCGGCAGATGCAGACTACTTGGTTGGGGTCCGCGTGACTATCGTAACCAATGGTTAGAGACTCTAGGTGACATGGCTCAGAATCGATCACAATGGCGTAGGTGTATACACTCTTTATCTTCCCTTAAACCTTGAGATTAAGATTGCTTCATATCTCTCTTCCTTCCTATACTATATCCTTATATACAACCTTTCTTTATATACTACCATCACTAAATTAATTACTTCTATGAATCTGGTGTTCGTCTTGTTGTGCTAACGAGGTATGGCAACTTGGACCGATGCATATATGTGCCTGGTCCTACGTTGTAGCTGACTGACTGACTGACTGACTGAGGGAGTCGTAAAGGACCAGCAGAAGCTAGCCCTTTGCAGCTTTCTTTCATGCCACGACACCATGTCATACACTAACCTCCCCTCCGCTTTTTCCAACCAGTCCCAGAGTCGACAAATAATGCACGACGTGGAGGTCTCTGGGACGACATTCGTAAAACATGTCCAAGCCACCGATGTCGATGTTTCAAGATGGTGACACCAATTGAATTGTCGTCTCTGCGCCCGAGCACACGATGCCGAACCTCTGCATTACTAACATGGTGTTGCGACTGAATGTCAGCAATCCTTCGGAGACAACGATGATCGAACACAGAGAGACTTCTAACATCCTCAACTCGGAGAGGCCAGGTTTCACAAGCATAGAGCAAAACTGCTCTCACCGACGCGTTGTAGATCCGACCTTTTACAGCCAGACTAACATCACGAAGGCGCCAAAGATGGCCCAGATTGGCATAAGCCGCTCTGGCTTTCATCATACGTGCATCAATCTCATCACTCACGCCACCACCAGCACTTATATAGCTACCTAGATACACGAACTTCTCAACTACTTCAATCTGCTCACCATCCAGAGTGAGTACAGGATGAGAATCCTGTCAGTCTTGTACGAGTACTTTGCACTTGGAGGGTGCAAAGCACATGCCGTACCAGCGGACACTGATTGTCAACTGATTAAGTGCGGATTGCATGCCTTGGGCCTTATCGCACAGTAGGACAATATCATCCGCATACTCAAGGTCGAGAAGTCGTTCTCCAGGCAGCAGATCCACACCGCCATTACTTACATCCATCAGAGCTGTTTCCATGATGTCGTCGATGGCAAAGTTGAAGAGGAATGGTTAGATTGGGCAACCCTGCCTAACCCCACTGCTCGAATGGAACAAGGGAGAAAGGTGGTTGTATGCCCTCACTCTGCCTGGGGTGTTCGTATATAGGGCCTTTAAGATGTTAATGAACTTCTCAGACACACCCTTCTTCAATAGACAATCCCAGAGAACAGTCCTGTCCAACGAATCGAAGGCCGCCCTGATATCAAGAAACACTACGATTGTTGGCCTGCGATAAGTATGACGGTGTTCTAACATTTGGCGGAGGGTGAAGATGTGATCAATGCATCCTCGACCAGAACGAAAACCAGCCTGCTCCTCGCGAGTCAATCGTTCTCGGGTTTTAAACAACCTACGAAGAATGACAGAAGCCAATAGTTCGGAAGTAGACTTATCCCCCGATAGTTGTTACAGGAACAACGTGAACCCTTTTTAAAGATAGGGACGACTACCGACTTATTCCATGATGTTGGAACACTTTCTTGCTCCCAAACCTTTGCAAACAACACCGTCAGTTCCTTGGCCAGAAAGTCATCACCATCTTTAAGAAGAGCCGGAGGTAAGTCATCTGGGCCCGGTGATTTGTAGCGCTTCAAGAGTTAGAGTTCCTTGCGGACTTCCGCCTCGTTTGGTGGATCAGTCGTCACCGGCCATGGGGGGCAGGACAAACTGGTTGATGTTGCCGGAGCAGCAGGCCAGTTGAACTGCCCTTCGAAAAATTCCGCCCATCGTCCAAGACGTCGAGAGATGTTAGTGATTAGCATCCCATCATCCTCGTAGATTGTTTCACTCACACCAGACTTCTTGCTGCCATTGGCTCGGATGAGTTGGAAGAGCTTCCGGCAGTTACCAGATGCAGCTGCTGCTTCCATCTCATTAGCACGCTCCGACCACTAGGCTTCTCGGTCCTTACGCAAGCTTTGCCCGATTTCACTACGTAACAGCCTTCGTTTGTGGTCAAACTCACGGTCACCCGGAGTAGACCGACGGGCTTCCATCAGTTGTAAGGAGCCAAAAGAAACCCAGTGCTTGTAAGCGGGACGTTTCGCGAAGCCGCAAGCGGCTTTACTCGCCATTTTCATGGCGTTGTGAAGATGCAACCAGTGCTCATCTATACTTTTCGGTGGGATGGTAGCTAGCCTTGATTGCATCCGGGCTGCAATCTGTCGGGGCATAGGCGGAGATGACTAGAAGACATCATTTCTCACGCTGATTTCTTCTCACTTTGACGGAACTTTCTAATCTAACAGCACATAACCAACTGTTAATGGGGATCCAATCGATAAGTGCTGCCTCAGCCCTAGCGCTTAGTGCGACACCAACGTCAGCAAGACCAGACGAAGATGCCACAGGGTCCCCGGATAAGCGCACGTGAAACAAGCTTTTCGAGGCGACAGATGGAGAGCGAATTTGTAGTACTTCACTAGAGTCTTGAATACGGGTCTCGGATAGACAACAAACATCAACATTAAGACTTTCTAAAGACATAGCCAGCCCTATCTGTTGTCTGATCTGCATTCGTGTGCGAACGTTGAAGGAAGCCAGCTTGAACGGCGTACGTGGTTTCAGAAAGACTGCTTCAGTATTCATAATCGGTGGAAGCATTCACTTTCAACCAGACAGTGACTGGAGATCGTTTAGATAGGACAGATTTTCCACCAAGAGCGAGCTGCTGCATAAGTTGAAAAGTAAGGTTACACAAATTGGGGATAAAAGGGGGTGAATTAGCGATATGGTAAATAATAATAATAATAATAATAATAATAATAATAATAATAATAATAATAATAATAATAATGCAAGTTGATTTGTTTCTAGTATGAACGAGAATATAATTGTCAGTTGAATGTTCCATTTCATTTATTTGCGAGAGGGCTGTGATACTGCCTGGGTGCCCAAACCGAAGCAGGTGGTTTTCTTAGGGGGCCACGCCCCGAGCCTTTGACCTAGAGGTCTAACCCACAAGGCAGTGAATCATCGTGAGGAGATGCAGTCCCATGGTAGCCGGTGACCAATAACTGGTTCATTCGCCATTTGTTCCTTCAGGATACTGGAGCCCACGTGCACCATTGGTTTGGAATCAGGGTTTTCCAACTCCCCTAGGTGGATCCTTCATATCCACCAACCTGGTTATAGCGCCGGACATTCGCTTTTCGTCCTCTCACTTTCGTAAACAACACCCCCGCCGCGAGAATGCAGTGAGTAGGACTTCCCTGTCAGGGGCTATATTCGCGCGGCCATGTGAGAGCATTTCGAGAGGGAGAGCGGACTCTCCTCACTCTCGGCCGTACTAGGGCATTTGGGGGGCTACATTAATGTTCGTTAACAATAATCACTTCACCTATATGACGGCAATAAAAGGTTGTCATCTTAAGTTGGTACTTACATTTTCTGCCTTCTACAATCCAGGAACAGAAGTTCCCTACGAAAAAACACAAGCTTCCAACCTAAGTTCATCAGCAGTAATATTTAATACTATCTAGAATTGAAAACCAGTCTCTTTAGTTATGTACTTGTGATCTTGGTACATTGAACCTGCATATCTGTGTAGACAGACTTTCTATTACAAGAAGCTCTGGTCAAGTTATGGCATATATCAGGACGCATCATCACTCCTCGGTTTAGTGACGTGTTTGTGTTAGGTAGGGAAGCTGTGGATCAAGGCGAAGTGTGCTATTGTTCACCATATTAACATTGCCGTTAGATACCCCTCTCTAATAAAAGCATGAATAATAAGACTACTATCGTGCTCGGCCGTAAAAAACATTATGACATAATATCGTTGGCCTACATAACGACCTTATCATAAGAATCAAGACACCCATCTTAAATATATCCTATCTCTGAAAAACATAGTAGTCCTCAACCTAATATAATACCGGGCTATAAGTTTAAGTTCAGGTACAGTGTCCTAAAAATTAGAACTTAGTTTTTTCACTCAATAAGTATATGCACTAACATGTTTGTTGAGGTACTGAACGATGCAGTGTAGTGAAGCTTAGTTCATAGTTGCTACTCGTCGAGTATGATAAATTGACGCATAAATTCATTTCTATTGTTTGTCTTAGAGAATACCGCACATTTTTGGATGCAGTCAGTCGCCTTGCGCTTTGTAGCAATGTATGCGTGACAGAGGAGGCTGTCACGATAGGAGAGCATGGTTTACTAACTGGGGAGTCCTTAAACGCACTTCAACATGCCGGAGCGATATCTGTGTATAATACGCTGCAGCAAAATAATTGGGAATTTCCTATTTCTGAAGGTAGACTTCTATATTATATTAATTTTCATGTTTCAGAGGGTGAAGTAGCCATAGTTAAGGCTCATGTTCCTATTCCTGATGAGTTTTTAGATTCCGAAAAACCTATTCGGTCTGACTGGCCTGCAGTCCATATTTCAGAATGCTTTGTTGAGGGTGAACGAGCAAAACTCCATGGTTCTGTCCGGCCACTACGAACTTTCTTACCGCCTACTATTGTTTTTCGCAATGCTGCAGATGTAGATGAAGATGTTCCAGAACCAGAAGTCAATATCATAAATTCTGGTCCAGAAGGAAGCATTGAAATAGTTCAATCGTTGAAGGGCTTATCAGTTAAAAAGCCGGGTAAAGATGGTAAAGGAGGTAAGACTGGTAATGTCATTAATGTTGCTCTTAGAAATCTGTTGTTGACCCCAAATAGTCTGCTTACTATTTCTAACGATTTTCGAGATAATTTTTTTGTGCAAATTCACGGAATAATAAAGAAAACTAAATTCTATGCCTTTTGTATATATAATATACATCCATTTGTTTTGATTTAGTGACAGATCAGTGCTCCTTTACGTAGTTTTACCAAGTCAGAAAACGTAATTGTTAGTAAAAACAACATTAAGTAGGATTCTTCGTAAGATCATTGCTAATTATGGATGATTGCAGAATATGTTATAATTCGGGCTGGATTTAGGAAAAGCTTGTTATTCTACGGAATTCAAAATGTCGTACAACAATATCTATGACCTTAGAACGCAGGAAAATCATAAATCCAAAGCAAGACTAACTAGTTAAATCATAGTAAAGGTCAGTGTGGTTGAGTTAAAAGTTACCAAGGACTCCCTTATTTGTCATAACTATCATTTATAAAGAAAAGTAAACGAAAAACTGTCTTAACAGTTTGTGGTCTTCATATAGATACATTTTAAACACCCCTAAAATAAGATATGTAGTAAGAAACATACTGATTAAGTTTTTACTATCCTGTTAATAATTTCTAGGTTTTATTAATTGGAAATCCTAAGGATTTCTGTCTATAGTTCCCGATAATGCCAGTTTAAATTTTTTTCAAAATATAAGTCCCAGCAAACACGAGACTATATTCTATAAGTCTCATGTTCTTAACTTTGACACCATGTGTACAGTCCACCATGGCGTAACTTCATTTGTTCAGTAGCCATATTAAAAACATAATTCGTGAAATTCCGTTAACATTGAACTCGATAAGATTACTATCCTGTGGTTATTTCCTGAAATTATTTTATTTCTAATTTAGCTCATCTGCGGTTCGTAAGCCTCACAATATTGTTTATTACTTATTTTATCATTCAATCCTATTCAAAATCATTTAGTTAAGTACATTCCAATTGACGAGTATTATTTTGGGCGTCAAGATGGAAACACCGATTACGTGGAGGAAAAGGGTGATTTCAGATTCAAATGTGCGGTTTGTCAACGAATTTTCTACTCAAATACAAAATTAATGTCTCATATTCTTGGTCATGTTGATGAGGCTTCACAAGCTTGCCTAGACACAGCAGACACTACACAATGTTCCGTTTGTAATCAGATGTTCTCTTGTGCGTTTGATCTGAGAGATCATATTGAAAAAGTGAGTTTTGAATTATTTATAACTTTTATATTTTGAAGTGGTACTAATCACAATTCGTCTTTGGTTGTGCGTAATTCATACAAACCCCCTAGCACTGAACTATTTTGTCTTCCTCTCAGATCACTCTTTTGTTTACATACAATTACTCTAATGGAACTAAAAATATAAAGACCAAGTAAATGGTCGGTTAGTATTTGATTTTATTTTCACTATTAATTTTTGCAACCATATTCAATTTACACAGCACCCAGTTTTTCTTTTTGTTTGTCAAGAGCTTCAGATAAAAGCTCGAAATATTTGTCCTTAGTCGGACTACTTGCGAAGCTTAAATAATTGTTGGTATTATTATCATTATTTTATTTAATAGACTTTCGCCATGGTTCACAACCATTGTTTCAATTAGTAGTCATGTTTATTGTGATATAACTTACAAAAGTCAGCTACAACGTAGGACCAGGCACATATATGTATCAGTCCAAGTTGCCATACCTCATTAGCACACTTAGATGAACACCAAATTTATGACTTACAAAAACTCTGACAGTCATGTCTGTGAATAGCCTACAAAATTCATATCCTCGAAAAGCTTGTGACATTTAACCATATTTACTTGTGTATCTAAATTTTTTTTATTTAAACATGTTTATGTTAACTTACCCATGTATAACTCAACATGTTTAAGTGGATGTTGTATACTGTAGACAACCTTCTGCCAAAATACCTCTTGAACTAAGATATAGTGTTAAAGTCTGTAGAAATGGTATGAATTTTTTTTACATTCTTTGTGGTTTGATAATGTATGGCTAGTTTCCGATGAGGTCGCTTTTTTCTCTTTCTTGTTATACTTTTAGGAGCATACTGTTCCACCCTCTGATTCTAATTTGATAAGTGATGAAGCAAAAACAAACCCCCTTGTTCAAATCACCTCCCAGCTATTAACTCAACAACGAATAGATGGTCATGATGATCCTGTCAGTAATTTTGACCATGTGGAAATTTTAGCACCAAACTTTAATGGTACCACAAATACACCCAGTTGCCGCATTTGCGGAAAAGTTGCTGCCAGCAAATTATTATTAGCTCATCACCTTCAGTCTACTCATCGTCAACGTGAAATGCCTTATGTTTGTCGCCTATGCTTGTTTCGATCATCTATGTATGAAGACATACTGGACCATTTCAAAAAGGTTTGTTTTCTTGGTTCGTTTCCTATCTCACTTATTTGTATTTGCCTTCATTCATGAAGGAATGTTTGTGCGATAGACTTACTATTTATTATGAAGGGCATATTATGAAAACAATATCAAGCTTTGAAAACTAAAATTTTGAATCAATGAATTCACCGATAAAAATTTCCAATGTATCATCTGTGCTACGCTATAAATTCGTTCTAATACCCCAACTAGCGTCTTGTACTCATTCGAAATGTTTATTTATTTATTTATTTAAACACATAAATATTGGTACAAAGGGGCACCAGATACATATGCGCCACACAAATCTCATTTGATTTGTATGAGGGCTATGATACTGCCCAGGTGCCCAGACTGAAGCAGGTGGTTTTCTTAAGGGGCCACACCCCGAGCCTTTGACCTGAAGGTCTAGTCCACAAGACAGTGGAGCATCTTGAGGAAATGCAGTCCCATGGTAGCCGGTGACCAACAATTGGTTCATACGCTATTTGTTCCTTCAGGATACTGGAGCCATCCCATGTGCACCATTGGTTTGGAATCAGGGTTTCCCAACTCCCCTAGGTGGACTCGCCGTGTCCACCAACCTGGTTAAAGCGCCGGACATTCGCTTTTCGTCCTCTCAATTTCGTAAACAACAGTAGTGCCACGAGAAGACAGTGAGTAGGACTTCCCTGGCAGAAGCTATATATTCGCTGGCCATGTGAGAGCATTTGGAGTGGGAGAGCTATATAAATAAATTTATGTTTAACAATTTCCATGTCTTTGTAATGATAATAAACGAATAAATGTTGATATACTTCTGGTAACTTTATTCAATGAAAGGGAAGGTCTTGTTACCATGATAACAAATTGTGCTCGTTCCGTTAGACTTGTATAACATAAACAATCTGTAATCAATTCGATCAATATGTTACTATGTGGTATTTGGGTTAATTTTAATTGATATTCTTGACTAATAGATTGTATATTCCCAGTGATAAAACTTAAAAAAATAAATTGTTTACATGGAAATAAATTTGCTAAACAACAATAAAGTTCAGCATATTTTATTAGAAGTTTTTCAGGTGGTGGTACACCTTTAGTTAATATTAATAATATACATATATTAATTTCAAAGAGTAATTTATCATCTAAAATCATTAATGGATCAATATTGTTTTCATAAGTTAATATAGTTAATAAATGACAAGCTAATTGAATACATGACTCGACAGTTGACCATTCTGGTACACTGATACCACTAAATGCTAATGATAAAAATAATTTTAGCGACATATGAGCATCATCATTGAGGAGATTGAAAATAGATTTTCTTTGTTGGTTTCCTTTTGTTGTTGATGACTGTGATGATGTTGGGCTGTGATTGTGTGATTGTGGTATTTCATAAGAAGTATGGTCGGATAGTTTTCATAATAGTAGAGCTATGAGTTAATGAAAAAGGAAAATGTAGTTGTAAGGCAGTTTTTTTTTTCAAGTTTCTTTATGGAAATAATCAAAATCTATCGAATAGAAATCAGTTCATAAAATCATTGTTCAGTCAATCACAATGTAGAACTTCGTACGTACGTACATCAGTTCGAGTTGCCATACCACAGTAGCACAGTGAGGCAGTTGTCGATTCAAATCCCATAGTGGTAGAAGTAGTAAGAGTTAAAGTACTATGTGAAAGATAAGGGATTGAAGGAGTATAATACGGTGAAATAAATTTGGAAAGAGAAAAAGGATACGGACATGAAGAATTCAGAAGATTAGAATTTGTTAGAACACAAAGAGTGGATGCACCTTCGCCACTACAAACGATTTTGAGCCATGTCATTCAAGGTCTCTAACCATCGATTGCTATCATCTCGCGGATCCCAATCAGGTAGTCTGCACCTACCAGTATGGTTCACAAATTGTCTTTTGCATCTCGATGTTGATCAGTTCTTGTTGACCAAACCAATGGTAGATACAACGAAAAAAACATTGACAGATTTAAGGTCAACAAGAACCAATCAACATCGAGGTGTACAGAACAAGCTGTGAACCACATATGGAGAAATTCAAACACTTCACTTCTACCTGAAGTTTGTGCTGATGATGTTGTTGTTCAGAAGGACGATGAAAGCTCCACAACCAAACCATCCAACTCAAAGAACAAAACTCCATCAAAAAAAAAACAGTCTTTAACATATTATTTTTTAAATGTATACTTACTTGAGATTTGAAACTGATTAATTGACTTATAAATCGACTTGATATTTCAATTTCTTCTGTAATAGATTGTCCAATAAATGACATTAATATAGGTGATAAAGGATGATTTATACGTTCTTCTTTAGTATATCCTATATATTTTCCAAATAATTTATCATCTACTATAATAGTTTGATTAATAAGTAGTATATTAATTTTATCTAAAATATTAGACAATAAACTGGAAGCCAAGTTTATAAATGATGAATGTTCATTCATATTAGATTGATCATTGAATAACCATTCAATAAAGTATTGTATAGGTTTTAATATGGTCTCATCTAATTTATTATATTTCTCTAATATATAATGAAATGTATAAAATATACAATGGATTGATTCAATAACCATAGAAATCATTATATCATCCATTGGATTATTCAATGAACATGTGAAGATGGGTAAACCAACTTGTAAGAGTTTATGATACTGTTGTGGGAGGGGGAAGGGAAGAAAAAAAAGGAAAGAAAGTTAATCAATATTATAAATAGTTGAAAGCGTGAGCAAATTGAAGCTAGACCACCAGGGAAAACCTGGAAGCACTGGACGGCCGTTTCGTTTTAGTATGAGACTCCTCAGCAGTGTGCATCCACGATGCCGCCTCGCGAGATTTGTACCCAAGATCTATCAGTCTCGCGCCAGAGCACTTAACCGATAGACCACTCAGCCGGCATCTGATAGTGTTTATGTCTAACTCCAACCAATCCACGAAGTTGAGCAACCGTCCACCAATTGTCTACAGTGAGTTCCTATCTTACAACAGACGTGGTTGAACTCCACTGGTAACTGCTTCCCACCAGAACTCCAGGAAATACCTCTCGAAGTCCTGAGGTCGAATCTCGCGAGGCGAGGTCGTGGAGGCGCACTGTCGGAGTCCCACAATAGGACGAAACGGCCGTCCAGTGCTTCCAGGTTTTCCCTGGTGGTCTAGCTTCAATTTGCTCACGCTTTCAACTCTGGTGAAAAATAAATCACCACAAAAAACCCTTCTGATAATATTATGGATCAGTGAGCCGGTATCCAACGGTGTTAATGTCTAACTTCAACGAATCCATAAAATTGAGCAACCGTCCACTATTGTCTCCAGTGAGTTACTATCTCATAACAGACCCAGTTGAACTCCATTGGATTGGTTCAAGTTAAGCATTAACACCATTGGATGCCGGCCATCTTAGTGGTCTAGAGATTAAGCATTAGCACGAAACTGATAGGTCCTGAGTTCAAAGCTAGACCATCATAGAAAACCTGGAAGCACTGAACGGCAGTTTCGTCATATTGTGGGACTCCTCAAGAGTGCGCATCCATGATCCCGCCTCGCGAGATTCAATACTTGTAAAATAATTGAAAATTTCACTTCTACAAGGTAATAGATACTGATGCTATTAACCAGATACATAAATTAATCATCTAGATGAGAAAACAGTGCCAACAAGATAATAATGCGAGTGATATTTTCAACAATGAGGATTCTTCATCCGATATATAAACACGAGTTAAATAAAGTAGCTCTATAATGAAGAAATTTATATCAATAATTCTTGATTAAAAGGTTGTTTGTGGAGATTTTTAGTAATTTTTATATATAGTTGAAATCATAAGTCAATTGAAGCTAGACAACCATGAAAAACCTGGAAGCACTGGACAGCCGTTTCGTCCTATTGTGGGACTCCTCAGCAGTGCGCATCCATGATCCCGCCTAAGTCAGCTACAACGTAGGACCAGGCACACATATGCATCGGTCCAAGTTGCCATATCTCGTTAGCACAACAAGATGAACACCGGATTCATAGAAATAGTTAATTTATTGGTGGTAGTATATAAGGATATAGTATAGGAAGGAAGAACGTTATGAAGAAATTTCAATCTTAAGGTTTAAGAGAACATAAAGAATGTATACACCTGCGCCATTGTGATCGATTCTGAGCCATGTCACCTAAAGTCTCCAACCATTGGTTACGATAGTCACGCGGACCCCAACCGCGCCTCGCGAGATTCTATTACAGAGGAATATTCACCACATAGAAACAAATAAAAATACTAATAATAAAGAGAGAAAATGCTCTAACCTGTATAAAATATTCTGGTAGTTGGGAAAATGCAACTTCTGTTAACGATTGTTTTAAGTAACATAATAATTTTGATAGAATTGTTATAATATGGTGATTAACTATTATTCCATTATCAATTGGCTGTTCAACTTTAATAGACTAATCTGATAATAAAAATTGTGTTATAATCTAACGTGTGTCTTAATACTTTTACAAGTTCAAGGATAAAATAATTCCGAATGATGGATTCATTTTTGTAAATGTTATGTCATTAGTACTCAAGTAATCGTTCGAAGTTATCTCCATATACTCCATACTACTTATGCGGATATAAGTAGCACATACCACAATTGGATTTAAGCTACATTCAAAGTGTGGAAGCTAATGATACTACCCAGCTTCTCAAATTCAAGTATGTAGAACGGTATATGAAGAATAGGAGTGTATCATTAGAGTGTGTTACTGTCCTATAATTGGAATTCGAGAAACTGTATAACTCAATGGTTTCATATGATATCAGTAATAGTTAAGAACAGAAATTAATCTGTTAATAAAATTATTCATTCATTTATCTATAACATGAACTTGACCTCTTCATGAGGTAGTTAACAAGAACATGAGTGGGGACAATCGAATGTATTGGACACGAAATTACAGAATAGCTCAGTAAAATATGACAACCATATAGTAAATAAATTCACTTAGTATTGAATATTTGAATCTTCCCATTGATGTTTAGGACTGAAAGTGGTCAGTTTCATATTAGCATATGTGCATATTGTGCGTATTGCCTAGATATAGCCTTAATTCACAAGAATTGTAAGCAAAGATGGAGGAAATACGCACAGTATGCACATACCATACAGTTGCTGAGTTGATAACGCGATGGCGTTTGAAGCGAAAGGTATTGGGTTCGAGTCCCACAATGAACATCAACTCTGAGATGCAGGTATATCCAGCTGACAAGTCCCAAATAGGACGAAACGCGCGTCAAACGGGATTCCACGGCTAAACACTATCCATCTTTGCTTACATATAGTTAATAGTTAATTTGCAAACTATCAATCAATTGTCTTAATATTGATTGTTTCTTCTGTAAATATCAGTCCATCGTCTCCAATTATTATTGTTCATGCATTTCTATACCAATGGCATTTCGTTCCCGTTCTCTCCTTATCGATCTTCTACTGGAATACATTCTATACCTGACCATCATCATATACTACTTATGTGGATTTAAGTAACCCACACTACACTATTAAAATATTTTATATGAAATGAATCAATGAAAAAGAAAACATGTTAATGAACAATAAACTATACAACTCACCAGAATTGTAATAAAATGAGATTTTTTATTAATTTCATTCTGTTTACAGGTGAATTGTGAACAAATTGATATAACATTTTGTGGAAGATCACTTAAATCTGAAAGCAGCAGCAATAATTAAAAGAAACGCATTAATGACGTTGAACATTAAACAATCAGATGATTTCAGTAAAGTGTTCAAAACTAAAAAAAACATTGAAGCGAACAATCATTCTTAAAAGGTGCTTCTCTAAGTTGTACAATTATAAATCTATAAATGTGTTTTAATATATATTTGTTAGTCATTTATTGTAAGCAAAGATGGATAGTGGCTAGCTGTGGAATCAAGGAAACGCGTTTCGTCGTATTTGGGAGTCGTCAGACGGATGTACCTGCATCTCAGAGTTGATGTTCACTCTGGGACTCAAACCCAGTACCTTTCACTTGAAACGCCATTGCGTTATCTACTCAACTACTGAGTCCTGATAGCCACTTGCTTGTGCAATGGGATGAAGTTTAAATTCACTTGGTATTGTTTGTTTGTACCTTCCCATTGATGTTTAGGACTGCAACTGGTCAGTCTCTAAAGTTATTATTATTTATTTATTTATTTGAACACATAAATATTGGTACAAAGGGGCACCAGATATATATGCGTCATTCCATTTAATTGTGTGAGGGCTATGATACTGCTCAAGTGCTCAAACTGAAGCAGGTGCTTTTCTTAGGGAGCCACACTCGGACCCTTTGACCAAAAGATATGATCCACAAGACAGTGGAGCATCGTGAGTCGATGCAGTGCCATGGTAACCAGTGACCAACGATTGGAATCAGGGTTTTCCAACTCTGCTGGTTGGACTTTCCGTGTCCACTGACCCAGTTAAAGCGCCGGACATTCGGTTTTCGTCCTGTCAATTTCGTAAACAACAGTAATGCTATGAGAAGGCAACGAGTAGAACTCCCCTGACAGAGGCTATATACACGTGGCCATATGAGAGCATTTCGAGAGGGAGAGCAGACTCTCCCCACTCTCTCAGCCGTACCAGGGCATTTGGGAGCTATTTATATCAATAAAAGTAAATTATTGTTTATAACACAAATTAAATTGATAAATCTTGACTTACCTTGTGTATTAGTAGTAGTACATAATAATCTAAAAGTTTCTAATCGACTATATAAAATATTTTGTAATGAGTTAATTGTTATCTGTTTATTTTGTTTTTCTGATATATATAATAACATACCAATACAATATGATATTAAATTATAACTAGTTTGATCAATTAATTTGGTATGATAAAGATAATATTCCAATGTATTTGTTACCATATCAACTAACATATTTGATGAAGATAATTTACTCTAGACCGTTCGAAAAAGAAAAAAAAAGAAAAAAAAAATCTGTATAGATATTAGAATTACATAACTAAATTGTACCTACAGTATTAACGGGTACGGTATGAGTTCATAATATGAGTTTTTTGTATTAAACTGGTCAACAAATTCATATATCAAAAGGGGTTTTGTAGACATTATAGTAATTTTAATAATTGAATTCATGGGTCAATTGAAGCTAGACCATCATGGAAAATCCCGGGAGGGATAATGGATGCTTACTGTTAAAGAGTCTTATACTAGGACGAAACCGGTCGTTCAGTGCTTCCAGGTTTTTCATGGTGATCTAGCTTCAATTGACTCATGATCTCAACTATTAAAATTACTATAATATACACAAAAACCATTCTAATATTATTCAACATATGCTCACTAGTGACTGGCTTCAAGAAGTATTTCCTGGAGTTCTAGTGAAAAGCAGTGAAGAGTGAAGTTCAACCAGGTCTGTTGTGAGATATCAACTCACTGAAGACAATAGTGGATTTATCGCTCAATTTCGTGAATCGGTTAAAGTTAGACATTACCACCGTTGGATGCCGACCATCTCAGTGGTCTATCGGTTAAGCACTCGCGCGCGAGACTGATAGGTCCTGGATTCGATTCTCACGAAGCGAGATCGTGGATGCGCACTACTGAGGAGTCCCACAATAGGACGAAACGGTTGTCCAGTGCTTCCAGGTTTTCCATGGTGATCTAGCTTCAATAGACTCATGAATTCAACTATTATATTCATATATCAACAGGTAATAATCTGTTATAACTCAGTCAGTCAGTTACAACGTTGAACTTCGTACGTACATACATCAATTTGGGTTGCTATATCACATCAACAAAGAGATACAGTTGTCGATTCAAATCTCATATTGGTAAAAAGTAGTAATCTGTTATGACTATCTATCTATCTATGATCATAAGATAGATCATTTAACTATCTTTAAAAAACCAAAACAAGATGAATTATGATATGAAATTATAATATAAAATATATTTTTGATTACCTTTAATATAATTTGAATTACACAAAGTGATATATGACATAATTCAATTAAATCATTTTGATAATTTTCATTAGTAGTAATATAAGTAGATAGTAGTAATGAATTTAAAATAAATTTAATTAGATTAATTTCAGATAATGTAACCATGGTTACTATAATAGAATAATAATTTTCTATACATAATAATACAGTTTTACATAATATAAAAATTTGAGGAGGAGGATGTTGTTGTTGTTGGTGGTGGTGTTGTTGTTGTTGTGATGGTGGTGGTGGTGGGGGTGGTAATGATTGTTTTTGGCAATGAATAAGCACATCATAATTCATTGAATATGTAATATATTGTTCTAATTTATGAATATAATTCAATATAATATTTGATATGATATAAGCAAAATTTAATAAAGGTATTATTTGTGATTCATTTTTATATATAACATGTTCACTAATTGATGATAGAATAAAAAGTAGAGCTTCAGATTCCTAAGTGTTAAGGAGAAGAAAAAAAACAAAAAAAACAACATTCAATTGATTGTTATTAAAGTCCTTTTAAACGGCTGAGGCAGTAGCTGTTATATCCTAGTGAAGATGTAAGTACGGATAACTCCCGGGACCTATTAATGGACTATTATTCTATATATATTCTTATTGTTTAACTATTGAGTAATTCGATTGTGTATATCTATATTCATCTTATTATAAGCTTCATTTTGATCTATGGATTATCATTATACGATTTACTGTTCCTAAATTGTACTCAGTTTATTGATTGTCTCCCACGCTTACAGCCACATTTGGCTTGATCTTGTACAAATATTATTTCCTATTTTATGGTTTAATGCTGTGTGTCTGTCTGGTATATAAACCGAGTATGCTTGAAATAAACGATTCGCGCAGATTCGCTTAGACTCATATTGCCGAGGCTGCTATTGGTGTTCTGGACTCAAGTGGATGTGCTAGGCGGATTAAGGACCAATAGGGACGCGAGATTACTCATACTGATTAGATTTCCTTGATTATCACAGTGTTAAGGTCGTAGAAGTTGCATTCTATTGGTGGATAATTCACACAAGTTACGTCCTTGTTTAAGTTGTAAGGTCATATCAATTTAGCGACGACCTTGAGCAAGTCATAACAATTGGCTACAACCTTGATCAAGACATAACAATTGGCGACGGCTAGGTCAAGACACAACAGTAGCCATCAGGATGAAGAAACCAGAGCTATGCCTACAGAAGAAATATCTCCAATCCTTGCTCCTCCCTTGACCAACCACAAGGTCAATTAATCAATAGTAATTTTAGCTATTGGATGACCTGATTTGACTATTGTACTTAAGATCTTTCGTAGTCAAATGTAATTGTCTCTCTTATCTTTATTCACAAATATTTGTACTATTATCATTATTATTATTGGTTAAACATCATTATTAATCTCCACTATACGTGATTCATTCACATCGGATTGATCCCTCCTTATTACGTCATACTAATTTTTCACACAATTTAGTCTTCCACTTGATCGAATTGCACTATCATATATCTTTCCCCCTATCTAACCCATATTTATGATTATTATTATTATTATTTGAACACATAAATATTAGTACAAAGGGGGCACCGAATACATATGCGCCATAGAAGTCACCTGATTTGTGTGCGTGCTATGATACTGTCCAGGTGCCTAAACCGAAGCAGGTGGTTTTCTTAAGGGGCAATACCCGGAGCCTTGGGCCTAAAGGTCTGATCCATAAGGAAGTGGAGCAAAGTCAGGAGATCTAGTCCCAGGGTATCCGCTAACCAACAATTGATTCATACGCCATTTGTTCCCTTAGAACACTGGGAACCCATATGCACAATTGGTTTGGAATCAGGGTTTTCCAACTTCCCTAGGTGGACACTCCACATCCACCAACCCGGTTAAAGCGCCGGACATTCGCTTTTCGTTCTCTCAATTTCGTAAATAACATCCTCACCGCGAGAAGGCAGTGAGTAGGACTTGTGTGGCAGAGGCTATATACGCGTGGCCATGTGAGAACATTTCGAGAGGGAGAGTTGACTCTCCCTACTCTCAGACGTACCAAGGCATTTGGGGGTCATTGAATTGTTTAACTACATCTATATAAGTGAATGAGACAAAAAGAATGCAAAATATCTACTATTATGTGTTAAGGTTAGCTATCATCTAAGAAAACATATATGTTGAAGACATAGACGTTTTGATTTTAACATGCCTTTAATGCATTTGCGACAATCAATAACTACTCAGATATGATATTATTATTGGATTATTTGCATTGCTCAGTTATATGATACTACGTTCAGTAGATTGTGACATCGAGTAATTTAGTCTAGTGATACAACTGTTAAGTTGATTAATAGAATTCAAATAGATAGAGATGTGCAATATAAGATGCAACACGAATTTGTATAACCCCAAGTTGGTACACTTTATTCCAGACCAACAAAAAGAAATCGAGAAGAAGAAAATCTAAGCCGTGAAAATGTTAAAAATATAATACCAGCGATAATCGAAAAGCTTAAATACAGAAACAAACATCGACAAAAATGGCTGTAGTTGACAAATCAAAAGTATCGAATAATAATGTCCAAGATTTGGAGGAAGGCAAATAATTGACACATTCGCACTACTGAGGCCGATTTTGAGTCATGATATTCAGGATTTCCTTGTCGTTACTTTGCCAACAGATCAGTCATAAACATTGCATTTGGAACAAACAAACATTGCCTTAACTTACCGAAATTCAAATCCACCTGATATGAGGAAACTAACATGATGATGAGCAAATGAATTGGAATAATAATACCGATTGTAGTTGGGATCTAAACACAGGAAATTTAGTTCGGACAGAACGGATGTAGGTAAGTAAGTGTAAGTATTAAAGTTTGAGATATGAATTGAGTTTATCTGTGTCATCATGAATGATTTCACGGTAAGTAATTTTAAAGACTGACAGTTTCTGTCTGATCATTCTAAGCTCCCGTTAAGCCTACTCGTATGCTGATCGCCATAGAACAAATACGTATCACAAGCCTTAACCATCTGCATGATTGCAACAAATTTCGAGTCATGATATTCAAGATTTTTAAACGCAGATTGCGATCATTTTGCTCACCACAACCAAGAAATTTACATATTTCAATACACCTCTGGTAAATAGCCAATGATCCCACCTACTAATGAAAGAAGCTTCATCAACAAACAAAATCCTACCATCATGAAAAAATGAGAACGGTAAAGTTTTTTTGAAAATTAATGCAGGACTATTTAGTCTAGCTTGAACAGGTTCCAGCACCCACTTACTGAATGACTAGTATTTTTTGTAGAATACAAACAATGGAGGAGACCTGTTTAGTAATTGACTACATTACGTGCAATACTCATCTTATCTGTAATTGTCTAAATCTACGTTCAAACAAATTTAGACAAATACGTTTATTTGGTGCAAAAAACAAGCCCACCATTTTTGTAAAGCACAATAGACTGTCAACCAAGACATTACATAGAATCCGTTGAGTAAAAACAAAAAGTAGAAAAAGCAACCATCAAAACATACAAACCTGCCAATTAGCTAGCAATTCTTCATTTGTACAATTGCATATAGTAGACTGAAGCTGATTAGTTGCCTGAAGGAACCAGTCATGTAAATTCAAGTATCTGAACACTGAGAGAAAGCAGTTACTGAGTTCTTGACGAAATTTCAACCAAAGATCTCTATCCTCTTGGTTCCATACGGTATAATATTGATTTAAATCTTTTGGATAATGGAACTGGAAATGGTATGATAAATATTAACATACTGTGAGGATTTATACGCTGAAATATTTACTAGTGTACAATCAATCAAGATATACGTTGATCCAAGTTCCCCTACCTCACAATAAGTACGACTAAATCAGATTAACTTTACATGCAACAAAAGATTAAAATGCTAATCGAAAAATACTACGCATTTAGAAAACATTCCGAAAATACAAAGTGGGAAGATATCAATAAAGGAACACTAGAACTCCAGATCGAGAGGAGGATAAAGAGTGAGTGCATTTGCTTCATTGCGAGCGACTTTGAGCTGTTAGCTAAAATCTTTAGATACAGATAGTGGTTATAGCAAAGACCCCATCCAAGTAGTCTGCATTTACTAACATTGTCAAATTCAGCTGGATAACGGACCCAAGGTCGGTTAAATCAAAAGACTGTCTTCGCTGCTCGGAGATTTTTGTACATGAAAATATAAAATAGGGGAATGATAAGGCTAAAAGCAGAAAATTAAGGCTCGAGTGTGAATTCATACTCCAGACTGTACAGAGAGTAACAGCGGACTACAGAGTAGGCGATACCTGAGTAAGGAATAGAATACTAAGCAAAGATAGTAAATCGATTGGTGAGATTGTAAATCTTCAGAGATGTGTTACGTATGACCAACCACCGCCTACCTCAACGGGAGATATTTTCTGGTGCAGGATCAGGTTGAAAGAAAGCTAGGGGAGGTCAGACCAAAACATAGCGCTAGTTCATAAGGTCACCGATAATTGGACTTAGCCATTCCATAGGCACAGATTACCTGCTTGGGGTTCACGTGATTATAGTAACTAATAGTTGGAGACTTTGAATGACATGGCTTAAAATCGTTTGCAATGCTGCAGGTGCATTCATTCTTTGCCTTCCCCCGAATTCTAAGATCCTAAATTTCTCATAACACTTTTTGTTTCTGTTTTGCTAGTTTATTTTATCTTTTCAAGTCGTATCCTCGATGCCTAATCTTTCCTATTACTATTGAGATTGTTACTACCTCTACTATTCTGTTTGGTCTGATCATGTCACCTCGGTGTGCTAAGGGGGTATAGCGACTTGAACCTACGTACATATGTACAGATTTTACGTTGTGATTGACTGAGATGAATAAACCTCGCGGAAATGTCCAAGAGCGGCAATTTAAAATCTGACAGGTTCATTCAAAAACTATAGTATCGCCGGATTACAGTTCTCACCATGAAGTGACACCAGCTCTAGTGTGAAGATTTGAAAACCCATATCTTCATCTTCATTCCAAACATAATAAGTCATCCGATTATCTTTGTCGTCTCCTAATTAACTAAAATGGGTTAGAACCTCAAGATCATCCAAATCCATACTTTACATTTAATGTTTCGTCTTTTCTATTGCATAATAATGTGTAAATCACTAATGTTGAAATGTTACATGTCAGCTGCCGTTCTGTCGAATCAGTCAGAGAACCAATTAGAGCAGAAGTAAATTATGTGTACAACCTACCGACATATAATAGTATTAAAAAGCGATGCTACTTGATTTTAACGCGGAATTCAAACACAATGACGGATAACATGTAACAACTCACATGAAAAGGTTCATCATTTGTGTCAAAACACCTAAATCTTTGTAAATTTATCACGTTTTTATTATAAGCTGCTTAATAATCATACGCCTTTCTGATGGGTAATGTGTTACTCAGGGTCATTCAAGGGCCTCCAAGGTCGCCCACACAATTCACTTCTCCTGCTTTCCACATGGGAAAAATCGTAGTTGTTCTGTAACTAGCAATTACTGTAAGCCCAACAACAGGGGTCAGTTATATGGGATTATCATATTGTAAAAGTCATAATAATATTGCAGAGCGAAACGTCGACATAACAATGGATACAATGACAACCATGAAAAGTTATAAATAATATTGATTTGGGTCAACCTCAATAAATAATATTAACTGTAGTGAACAGAACACTAGTTGGGGACAATCGAATGTATTTGAGCATAAATTACAGACTATCTCACTAAATTCTGATAACCATACAACAAACAGTTAATTTGCAAAGTAACAATCAATTGTCTCGATCTTCACTGGTCCTTCTGTAACTATCAGTTTATCTTCCCTAATTCCATTGTTTATGCATTTTCATACCAATTGCGCTTCATTTCAGTTCTTTCCTTATCGATCTTCTGCCAAAATGCATTCTATGTCTGACCATCACCATATACTACTTATAAGGATATAAGTAAACCACACCACAGTGTCAATAGAGTATTTATAAATTTTACTGTTCGGAAATCAGTTTCTTCAAAGTGTTACATTTTCACTTGACATGTATAAGTTAGGGGTAGTCTAAGCAACTCATACCTTGTCAGAGCTTCTGATGGGAGATCAAGTGACATTGTAAGCAAATGAATATTTAGAATGTAGTGAACGAGAACTCAAGTAAGGAGAAGACCAATTTGTTGTTTAATACAAAATTACAGAATGCTTTCACAAAATATGAAAGCTATATATGGAATACATAATTTGTACATCTTCCATCGGTTGTCGTTTACATGCCTTCAGGATTCTTTCAATTCTGATGTTATTACAATTACTTGATTTCTTTTCAATTGAATCTTCTCAATCTTCTGTTAGCATGCATCCCGCTTTCAATTGATGTGACATACTACTGATAACTGTCAACATAAGTAGTATAAACCACAGGAGCATTTTCATTTTCCTACCAGTTGCACTTCATTTCAGTTCTTGCCTTATCGGTCTTCTGCCAAAATACATTCGATGTCTGACCATCACCATATACTACTTATAAGGATATTGTGGTGTGAGCTACTGATATCAACATAAGTAGTATATATGGTGAGTAAGGAATAGAATATCTGACAGCAGAAGATTGAGAAGATCAAGAAGAGAAGAACAGAAATAAAAAGCAATTTGTGTGAAAATCCAGGAACAATGAAGCCTGAGGCAATTGAAGAACATTTTGCAAATAGTGTATCATAGCATGGTTTTTGTATTTTACCAAGTAACGTTGTAATTTGTGCTAAATACATAGTTGGTTGTCCTCACCTGTGTTCTCATTCACAACAATATAAGTAGACCACACTATAGTACCAACTAAAATCTAACCTTAAGAGCAAATACTACATATAAAAATCATAAAAGGTCGCAGGTTGGCTATCTGAACATGACTTATTCGAACTATTTTATGATTAATGTTTTATGTCAACTTAACTCAATGTAGACAGCCATGGACAAGATCTTGCATAACAACTAATGTATAAGATTTTTTTCTTTCGATTATTACTATTCACATTGCAGAAACAAATTATTCGACCTACTTTAATAAATGCGCGTTGAAGGAATTCCGTATGAATACGTTTAATTGCATCTTCATCGTGAACATTACTGACGGTATAGGCGGTTGTGCTAATGGATGCTTCATAAATATTTAACCATATTTGTAAAGCAACATCACTGATATCTTCATCGTATGGATAATGACCAGTTAGTGAAAATGTCAATAGAAACATACCAAATAATTCATGAATATACTGATTATTGGTATTATCGCAGGAGTTACTAAGTCGATGAATGAGATAATCCATCTAAACAAAACGATAAAATAAGATGATAAAGGTCTATATAATACAAAGCCTTAAAATAAGTAGAAGAATATAAGCAATGAACAAAATATAGGGGAGCAGGAAAAATACATATCTCATGTAATAGAATATAACCTAAACTTATGTTAAGGTCAACTTCATATTTGTGCTAATGTGGTATGGCAACTCGAACTGATGTACGTACGTACGAAGTTCTACGTTGTGATTGACTGACTGACTGACTAAGGTCAACAGCACAATTTAGTATATGAAGATGATTTATATGAGGCAAAAAGATTTCTATCAGTGAACTAACTGAACTTTGATAATCTAATATTTACTCTATTCACAAATCCGTTTGCTTAAACATATTAAATAGTATAATTTTTGATACTAGAGACTAATGTTTTCTTATTTATTTATTTATTTAAACACATAAATATTGGTACAATGGGGCACCAGATATATATGCGCCGCACAAATCTCATTTGATTTGTGTGAGAGCTATGATACTGCCCAGGTGCCCAAACTGAAGCAGGTGGTTTGCTTAGGGAGCCACACTCGAACCCTTTCACCTAAAGATCTGATCCACAAGGCAATGGAGCATCGTTAGGAGATGCAGTCACATGGTAGCCGGTCACCAACGATTGGTTCATACGCCATTTGTTCCCTCAGGATACTGGAGCCAGCCCATGTGCACCGTTGGTTTGGAATGAGGGTTTTCCAACTCCCTTAGGTAGATCCTCTGCTTCCAGCAACCCGGTTACAGCGCCGGACATTCGCTTTTCGTCCTCTAAATCCCGTAAATAACATCCTCACCGCGAGAAGGCAATGAGTAAAACTTCCCTGGTAGAGGCTATACACGCGTGGCCATGTGAGAGCATTTGGAGAGGGAGAGCGGACTCTCTCCACTCTCGGTCGTACCAGATATCAAACATAACAAAAAGTCTCCAGATATAACTTAATCAGAGCACTTAGTTATTTGACTATTAGGTGTATTTAGAACTGGCTACTTATTGTTCATTAAAAAAGAACCTAATGAAAACCATCAAAACCATTGAAAATGAAATTGAGTCAGTGACATACCCCTGAGATGGTTAATTTCATATGAGTATTATTCTACTAAAAAGTGTATTACGTTTTTATAAAAATTCTATCAAGTCCATTTTAACATTAGAATCATACTTAAATAAGTAATTGAATTTATAACTACTCAGGGATATAACATAAACGTTAAACTGATATGGATTCTTTCTGAAATAAATAAGTCAGTGTTGTCAGCTGGTCTCGTTTGACTTATTTCAAATACCAAAAGACATCGTACATAGTTCGTCGATAGTATTATTATTTTCCTGAACTTTGGTACATTACCTAAACTAAGGATGATATCTAGCTTATTTATCATACCATAATATTGCGGTGTGGGTTGCTTATATCCACATAAGTAGTATATAACGATGGTCAGGCATTGAATGTATTTCAGTAGAAGATTGATAAGGAAAGGACGGGAACGGAACACAATTGGTATGAAAATGCATGTACAACGAAACCAGAGAAGATGAACTGATATTTGCAGAGGGAACAGTCCAGATTAAGACAACTGATTGTTATTTTGCAAATTAACTGTTTACTGTATGATTGTCAGATTTTAGTGAGATAGTCTGTAATTTTCGTGTCAAATACATCCGATCGTTCCCACTCGTGTCCTCAATCACTACAGTACAAACAATTTTGGTTTTCAACCGAGCCATAAGGTATGACGATAAGTTACTAAAAAAATATGGTCAAGCAGTTCGATTGTCATAGATGAAGTACATATTGCCAAGTAAAATGTAAAATAAAGGTCAATAAACGATTACCTCTTTTCATAGTTGGAATCATGAGTCAATTGAAGCTAGACCACCATGGAAAACCTGGAAGCACCAATTGTCTCCTGAAGACAATTGGTGAACGGTTGCTCAAACTTCGTGCATTGGTTGAAGTTAGACATCAACACCTTTGGATGCCGGCTCAGTGGTTTATCGGTCAAATGCCCTGGCGCGAAACTGGTAGGTCCTGGGTTCGGATCTCGCGAGGCGGGATCATGGATGCGCACTGCTGAGGAGCCCCACAATAGGACGAAACGGCCGTCCAGTGCTTCCAGGTTTTCCATAGACTCATGATTTCAGCTATGAAAATACTGAAATCGCCACAAAACCCCTTCTAATTACCTCTTTCATTATTATCTGAAAGGTCATTTTCACCTTAGGTTTAAATAATATTGTAAATACCATAGGATATTGGAAATAGTTTCCATACACCAAAATATGAGAGATAACATGTATAGTCCTATTATTATAACAATCATATAGTTATACAAATATAAACACCTGTTTCTCCGACAAGATTGATAAAAGTAGTACAGTTTTATTTAATGCTTCATATCCTTTACATTCATTCCATTGAACTCCATTTTGAAGATTTACTGAATGTAATTCGACAAGATGTTGTAAAGTACATTTGAACTTCGTCAATTCGGAGACATGAAAATCAAGTAAAAACCCTTTGTCCCTATCTGAACTGGAATAATTAGGGAATTAAAATAAAGAGAGGAGAGTAGCATATCACTAAGGGGAATAAAAGTATATACTAATGAGACAATAGTACCATTTCATGTAACTTTCAGCAAGCACATGATTTCTGCACCAAAAACCAGAGATGTAGCTTGGTCGTTTAAACAATCTACCTTGTTATAAGCAAGAAATCATTCTCCACTCGCCAATGTTTAAGCAGATATGTATGTGTTTCTCATGAACATCCGAGTTACTGCTGGTTTCCGTGTATTATATTACAATAGCTGCATTTTTCCTAAAATGCCACAATTGAGATCGACAGTCAAAGAACAGAAGCCACATCTTTTCACCTCTAGGTTAAAATTTTACACTTAATGGCACCTAGACCTCAATTTCACTTAATGAGGACGTGGTAACCACAATAATCTGATGATTTAAATTTGTATTTACATTGTATTTGTATTGCCCCCAAATGCCCTGGTAAGGCCGAGAGTGGGAAGAGTCCGCTCTCTTTCTCTCGAAATGCTCTCACATCGCCACGCGTATAAAGCCTCTGACAGGGAAGTCCTACTCACTGTCTTCTCATTGCATTACTGTTGTTTACGAAATTGAGAGGATGAAAAGCGAATGTCCAGTGCTTTAACCGCCTTGGTGGATATGAAGGATCCACCTAGGGGAGTTGGAAAACCTTGATTCCAAACCAATGGTACACATGGGCTCCAGTATCCCGAGGGAACAAATGGTGCATGAATGAATCGTTGTTCACCGGCTACCATGAGACTGCATCTCCTCATGATGATCCACTGCCTTGTGGACTAGACTTTCAGGTCAAAGGCTCCGGATGTGGTCCCCTAAGAAAACCACCTGCTTTGGTCTGGGCAGTATCATAGCTCTCACACAAATCAAATGAGATTCGTGCGGCGCATATGTATACTTGTATTTGTATTTCTAGTCTATAACTAACTGGAAAGGCAAAAGAAGACGCTTTTCTGAGAAACGAAGTAGTATGTTGAAACCACAGAAATATAATCAATCAACCAAAACTAACTCTTTCTGTTACTCTAACACAAAATATAACACTCTTTCCTTGATTACAATCAGGAGACCAACAAATAAAAAACTGATCAGATAGATTGGGAAAGACAACATAAATATAATGATGAGTAAAACAAAGCCTTACTTTAGTCCAACACCATCGGATTCAAATATATTTATTAAAGCATTTATTCCGGTTAAATAAAGGTCTTCAGAATATTGCATTGAATTGTAGATTATATGTACAATATCTAAATAACTATCAGCTGACGATGAATGGCAATTATTTAGGACAAAATTAGACATCCATATAGCAGAAGTATGAATAGCTAGAGAACGAATTTCCTCATGATTTACGTCGTTAATAAATTGCTGAAACCATGAAAAGATTTGAAAAAAGTCAGTTAATATGCAACATAATTCAAGTTATGTACAGATAAATCTGGTCTAGTAAATCAGCAAATGATAACATACCTCTTCTGATGATTGATACTCGCTGAGAAAATAAGTTGTAATTTAGTAGTCCGGTTCCTGATTGGTGTTTACAGCCACGAGTCAAGTGTGAGTCTATGAGAACACTAAAAGTCGATAGGATGTAGATAATATCAAGCTTATGATACCTCAGCACAATTAGACGTAAAATGACATTCCTTATCAGCTTCAAGATATGACCTAAGGCAAAACAATTTGGCAAAAGAACCCCATAATACAAAGCGATATCCAGGGCTTGAAGTATACTTCTTTTTTGTGATGACTAGTGATACTACCTAGATAGTCCAGTCAAAGTGTAGTAAGCTATGAACTTGTAATTCAGTAGTCAAAAGTCGAGCAACTCAACTACTTAGTCAACATATTCACCGACAATAATGAATTCAGCACTAGAAATACTAACATGAGAATTTTGACCTGTGATTCCATACTTTGTTTTAAAAGCTGTGAAACACTTATTTGTGTGAAAGTTAAACTTTACACCCACATTTCAGAACCGAAGTCAAACAAAAACTATGACTCCACGTCTAAGAATTAAGTGTACCTGAATCGCCGAAACAGATTCAAATAAAAGTCTATATCATTTGACAGGTTTTCATGTCGTGAAATTTTAGCTACATATCTGTTCAAGGGTGGTGTACCTTATTCTGCCTGAACATAGAAGATGAGAGCTGAGCAGATAAAATACAGTCACACAATCGAGGCAATACAGAGTAATCAAAAGAGATTTCGAATACTAACGGAATATAACCGGCACCAACAAGATAGAAACCATACAAGATTACGTGATATTAGTAAGTCCTAACATCAGGACAAAATGTGTACCTTCACACAGAATATTTTAAAATTATCAAGAAACAAGGAGATTCCGCCCAGAACCCTTTTAGGGTTTCTATCGGTTTCAACCCCGGGTAAAGGAGAAGGATTGGGAATGGGGTCAGCAACTCCATCCCGTAGGTAAAAACTTTCCTAAGAATCATTTAAATCCTTCAAACTCTGTCCTGGGAGTCGAAGGATTTTCATTCAGAAGAATTAGGACGCCTCATGACAAAAACTAAGATTCTTCAGAAGTCACGAGTACGATGCCCCCTCAAACAATCACAGCAACAGTTAATATCGGTACATGGAATCTCCTGAAAATATAGAAGACCTGTAGGACTAATCAGATAGCTACAGAAATGAGGAAATACAACTTGGTTATGCTCGGAATAAGTGAAACCCATTGGACCCCAGTTGGATAGAAAAGGTTAGATTTGTGAGAGATGCTGTTGTACTCTGGTCATGAAGAAGAAGATGCTCCACACACTCAGGGTCCGATGCAGATGTAAAGGCAATAATTGACAAAAAGGGACAGCATTCCTACAGTTGAAGAACATATGCAACTCAAAACAACTGTCAACCAATATCAAAGTGAGAATCTTCAATACAAGCATCAAGACAGTTTTATTGTACGAAGCTGAAACTTGGAGAACTACTACAACCATCATCAGAAATGTACAAGTATTTATAAACAATTGTCTACGTAAGACACTCGATGTCCGTTAACCGGATACCATCACCAACAGCCTACTATGAGAGGGAACAAACTAGCTTCCAAATGAAGAGGAAAATAGGAAAAGATGTTGGAAGTGGATGGGACATAAATTGAGGAAATCATCAAACTGCATCACGAGGTAAGTGCTAACCTGGAATCCTGAAGGGAAACGGAAAAGAGGAAGACCAAATGATCGGAAGCAGATATGAGAAGGATGAATAACAACTGGAAAAGATTGCCCACGACAAAGCAATTAGGAGATTCCTGGTCGGCGACCTATGCTTTACGGGGGATAACAAGCGTAGGTAAGGAAGCAAGATAATATCTCTCTTTTCCTTTACTCACTGGCTTGACTTAGTAATTATTAAATAATTTACGTATTTAAAAGCAACTCCAAACCTGGCAGCTCTGGGTAAATGTTTATTTTCAGTTAATGAATAGTCAGAACTGTATTACAAACATCTCGACGTAAAAAAAATAGTGTCCTATGCAACCACTTGGGGAAAACCTCTTGACTGTAATAAAATAAATGAAGTTGAATATGGCTTTCATCGCTGATCAAAACCAACTACAAACTTGCTTTATAGCACTACCTAACGTCAAACCTGTTAGCAACCGAACCAAAAACTCCCAGTTGTCGTAATGGTTAAGTGAAGATCACTGGTACCAATCTAGTGACTGGATGGTTTTGCTTGCTGAATAGTAAATAAACAGATGAAAGTGGTACACTACTCACTTACTGACATTCCAATCGTTAGAAAAATATCTTTAAAAAAAATAATTTAATGACTCTAGATTTCCATACCTTTAGAATATTTCTGACTAAAATTTCATCAGAATGAATACCTTCTTTGATAATACATTTAACACTATGAGTTAACTGGGCTGTTGTAAATTCCTCACTAATTAAGGATAGAAGATGTAGTATGTTTCCTTTGATTTGTTTCGAAAATGCAGAATTAGTTAAACAGTGTTGTATTTCTTCATCTGAGATTGACGGGTTAAAAGTACTGGCATAAAGAGAGTCAGCTAAATTAATTTGGAAAACGGAAAAGCACTAACTATGATGTGCTCAACAATCAGAAAAGACAACAATGTATAGGGGTAGAATATACGAAACATAACTAGCAATGGAATACAGAACGCGCGTTTTATCCTATTTAAGAGGCATTCGTCAGATATACCTGTACCCTCGAAAGAAAGGTAGTAAGTTCGAATCCTAGAATGAACACTAACTCGGAAATGGAGGTACATTTAGCTGATGAGACGAAAACAGGACAAAACGTTTATCCTAGATTCTACTGCTAGCCATATTCCATCTATTCTGTGTAAATTTATGCTATAACAGCTATGTTGAGACAATCCGCACCGGATGAACATATGCCAAGCAAAATTCACTCGAAAAATAACGAGATAACTCGAACCATTACAAATTAGTTTATACGAGTATTTTCGTATGCCCAAACCGAAGCATGTGGTTTTCCTAAGGAGCCACACCCGGAGTCTTTGACCTAAAGATCCGATCATCATAGGACGAATGCGTATTATAATCCCTGACCAATTAAGTGAACGAAAGTTTACAACCCATTAATCCGATACAGAACTACGAGTGACAACACTAGAATGTTCGCGATTTATTTCAATGTAAATGTAAAATGTTGCTTCGGGATTGATCTGAATCAATGCTTTGTTTGACAGTAAATAGTGAAGTATTCGAGTAGGTTGATCACTTCACTATCTTGAAGGTCTCATCACCCCTGTTGAGTCGGCGTTTGACAAAATTTTAACACGAGTACAGAAAGCTCGCTGAACTTCCACGAAATTGTACCACCAAAGGGGTAGGTAAGACTTTTGCTTGTCTGTTGAAGGGAGAGTATAATCCCCACTAGTCCTCTGCTTTATTTTGTGGCTATGAAACGTGGCCTATTATTCGACCAAAAGTGTCTTCGAAGCATCGCTCGTGCAGAATGGGAAAGCCTAGTGAGCAATACTGTAGTTAGACGTAGGGTACTAAGAAAAGATGGTGAATCAGATGATATTGCGAATCCTCCTAGACTGAGGTAGCTGAAGGGGGATATGTTACACATACCCAATCATTGACTGCTTGGATGTGCAATACTGGTTGGTATAAAAGCATACTGACACGCATGAGTGGCCAAACCAAAACGTGGCGTCAGTCCATGAGTATCGTTTTATGTAGACTACCTGGTTGGTGTCCACTCGGTAATCATGATCAATTGTTGAGGATCTTAAGGGGAAGAGATACGTTCATTGTTTATTCATTCCCAGAACATGAGTTTCAATTTACTCCTTTCTATTCCCTTTTTTTCCTTTAATATTACAGTTACTAATACTACTAATAGTCCGACCTCATTGACGAATTCTGAGAACTACGAACTTCAGGTTTAGTATTTTTGATCAGACGGTACCACTATACACCGACGGCCGGGAACTTTTTGAGAAGTATTTCGTAAATATAATACACTTTCCCAAAACATCACTGGTTAGGTGAAAGCTTTCAATGGCAAATAGTCAGTATTGGCTACGTTAAGAGGTATTTATTCCCATGATTTTCACCAAAATTATTCATAACGTGATATTTCATTTAGACTTGATAAGGAATCGCATACAAGACGTTATACAAACAATCTAGGTCACCAAATGCTGAACGAGAAGTGGGGAGAGTTCACACTCTCTCTCAATATGCTTTTGTATGGCTATCCGTATATAGCCACTGATAGGGATGTCCTGGCAAGTTCTACTTACCCTTTTCGTGAGGGATGTTGTTTACGAAAATGAGGACAGAAGGCGAATATTCGGTGTTTAAACCGGGTTGGTGGGTATGGAGGATCCACCTAGGGGAGTTGAAAAGCCATGGTTCTAAAGTAATGATGCACATGGGCTCAATGATCCTGAGGGAACAAATAGAGTATGAACCTATTCTTGTTCACTGACTCATGGGACCGCATTTCCTAACGTTTCTCCCTTACCTTATACATTAGATATCTGGGTCAAAGAATCAGATATGGCTCACTAGGAAAACCACCTGTTTCGGTTTTGGCACCAAGGCAATATTCCAGCGCACACATAAACCCAATGATTTGCGTGGCGCATGTATATTTTAGTGGCCTTTTGTGCCAATGTTTACGTTCTTAAATAAATAAAACAACTAAACAAACAAGACTTTCTTTTTCATTGAATATCCTGGTAAAAGTAAATAGCTTTTCCATCTATCAAATAATATACTTCAAGATTATGAAGGATGGGAGACTTAAAAAAGTGCTTTTATAAAAATCGGACTGCCAATGTTGTTTTCAGTAGTGGCACAGAGTATGATTCTGAATTACAAATTTTCAAGTTGAAATCAATCTTAATGTCTTACTAAATATAATCAAAACCATTTGGACTGATCTTAATCCCAGGTGGTACTAACCATTAAACAGAGAACATATTGGATTAACTTTCATGGTGAAGCTGCCATGTGTACAATGGAAAGAATCCCGTTATCTTTACCCTAAATAAGCGACTTTTCCCATGAGAAATGAAAACTTAACTGAACCAAACACAACCACATATAATCAAGTGGAATTTAAATGATTGTCACAAACCACATAGATATTCGAAAAAGAAACAATTACCGTGTATTAATACTTCTATAATCCACCTTAATGGATGTGACCAAAGTTTTGGGGTTTTGAAGTACAAGCATATCAAAGACTCATACAACTTCGTAATTGCTGGAGTTGGTATATGACTTGTAGAATGACAGTTGAACTCGAGAATTTTCTGCATCAAACACTTTCGTAAATCACCCAAGTTTTCTTCCAAGTAATCATTGTTCTAAAGAAGGATAACATGTCACAAACTACGTGAAATATACCGCAGAGTTAATCCAACTTCTGACAGAAATGGCACCATGCAACTGCTCATTTTGGGGATTTTTGCAATCAATCAGTGCAAAACTATGATTTATTGATACAGAGTTTCCGGAGTTATCAGAAGAATGATCCAGAGTACTGAAGCAGTTATGATTAAGTTCAGGAAGAGTTAGATCCATTGTGTGAGGAAATCTACTTCTCAACTACTGGCAACAATTCTTCAGAGTATAATATAACCTAGGTAAGAAATTCAAACTCGTTTTTTAAAAAAAACACCACAATTACGAAAATTGGTGGGACTAATATAAGCTCAAAATGGATAATTGATTTCTTCAAGATACCAGATGGAAATAATATATATCCAGTCAGTAACTGAAGTAGACATTTCTGGTCAAAACTGAAGTCTAAAAATCGAAGAACAGAAAAGAACCAATATCGACTAGACTTCAATGAGCTCACTTAAATTGCAGTAACGAGCTGTAGGTAGGTTTATGACTAGCCAAGAGTTTTGTTGTGGGTGAAAGGCGTCATAATTTAGGGCAAGAAATGTTAAAAGGCATGAAGCAGCAACTCTCAAAGAACATTGGATGCATTTACATTCAATAATGATGGCGGTAGACAGAAATTAACAATGTACAAGAATTAAAATGAAGGAATTACTATCAACCTTGATAACACTCCTTTACTGGGTAAGTAATCGTGCGATGTTATTCTTCACTCTTTAGATCGCTACTAGCATCTATTTGTCTGCCCTAGTCAGATTTGATGTCTAGAAACCAGATATTCTGTCAAATATACATGCAGCGTCTTCGGTAGATTGCCCTCCTAAACACGAACTTACTATACACATGCCCCTACAGTTTTTAGGGACTTATAAACTGGAGACATCAGATAGTACGTACCTTCAATAACGCTAATTAAATCAAGAAAACCCACTACTACTAGAAAAAAATGTTTGTACTGTTCTTCACAAAAGAATATGAAAGAAATTTAGATCAATGGTGTACTGACAAAACTGAATCTCAATATCGAAGAGCAAAGAACTTTTAAGTCCTGACTCTACGCAAGTCCAGGAGGGGATATGAAACAAAGTCTGCTTAGGATACTAGAGAATCCTCAAAAGGCCTGGTTTTATAATTAAATAAGAGGATAAATAGGAGTTGAGTTACCCTATTATTGTATGAGGATGGCTTTACAGGTTACTTATGACTCAAAAAATTCAACCTGTGGAACAAAAAAGAACTTGATGTACATCTGTAGTGGATGTCGAGTCGTGGACGGACTATGATCACCACTACTATTCGATTACGCGTACAAATATGACTTGGTTCCCTTGATAGCCCGTAAACCAGAAGGCTTTACTAGTCCAGATCAAGTATATTTATTGGCGATCTCGTGGTATCGAAATAATACCGAGACGTGCCAAAGAGTACAAGCGAACAAGCAGTGCGTGAGCAAGCTCGAACCAAACCAGGCGGTATATGGAACAAGAAG
>NC_031496.1:3559128-3645404 GCF_000237925.1 Schistosoma mansoni
TACCTACAAATGGTTAATGTCGTCTCAGTTTCCGAGACCGCGTAAATGTGCCAGCCCCCTACGTCCCCCGACCCAGGTCACAATCTCGAAAAGCCGTAACGACTCGCCCCAAGCGGGCATCTTCCAAGCCACGCCAGAAGGCGGTTTCGGAAGCGATTCCAGGTTGGTGCTGGTTTCACCGTGCTTTCGGAGCCGGTGCCCGTCATTGTCGAGCTCCCTGCTCATACAAGGCGGGAAACTTCTCAGCCGGCGAGTAAATGCGGCCGTACTCGCCGGCACTTCACCTCAGGTTGGCCGTTTATTTTACGTGCACGATTATCGCACCAACGCTAGGTACCTTGTGGATACGGGTGCCCAAGTTTCTGTCGTACCTATCGGTAACAGTAAGTCTCAAGCCACTATGCTTCGACTACGCGCTGCGAATGGCTCAGTCATTCCCACCTATGGTACACGACAACTTACGGTCAACCTGAGCAACCGACGACAGTATCTGTGGACGTTCATCATTGCCGATGTTCCCACAGCTATACTCGGTATCGATTTCCTACAGCACTATGAATTGCTAGTCGATTCACGTAGGCTGCAGCTAATTGATACTTCGTCGAACAGCAACTTTATGGGCTCTAAAGCCCACACAAACGCGTACCGAATCACAGGTGTATTTCATTCGCGTGACGATTTATTCCACGTTTTATTTCAGAAATTCCCCAAATTAACTAAACCTCTCGAGGAGACTCCATCGGTGACCAATCGTGTGGTACACCACATAGTCACCCGCGGACCACCAGTCACGGCAAGACCTCGCCGACTGGCACCGGACAAATTAGCTTTCGCTAAACGTGAGTTTGACAATTTACTAGCTACTGGTATTATTCGTCCTTCTCACAGTCCTTGGGCCTCACCTCTCCACATGGTTCGAAAGAAGGATGGGGTTAGTTGGAGACCATGCGGAGACTACCGAGCGTTAAACACAGCTACACGTTTCGATAGCTATCCCATCCCCCACATACATGACATCACGGCATCACTCAAGGGCACGACAATTTTTTCCAAGATCGATCTGATACGAGCATATCATCAGATCCCAGTCGCTCTTGAAGATATAGAGAAAACTGCCATCACGACTCCTTTCGGTTTATTTGAGTTCCTACGAATGCCATTTGGATTACGGAATGCTGCTCAAACTTTCCAAAGGTTTATCGATAGCATTGTACGAGACCTAGATTTTGTTCACGTCTATATTGATGACCTGCTAATCGCATCATCAAACGTAGATGAACATTATCAACACCTGACGCTACTATTCCAGCGCCTTTCGGATAATGGAATAATAGTCAACCCCGATAAGTGTGAACTCGGGAAGAAGGAAATGAAATTCTTAGGTCATGTTATTAAGCATGAGGGTATTCTACCTTGTGAGGATAAAGTACGTACTATAATGGAGTACACTGTACCGTCCACACTCAAGGAACTGAAGGCATTTCTCGGTTTGGTCAACTTCTACCGACGCTTCATTTCGCACGCGGCAGAACAGTTACGACCGTTAACCGATTTACTTCGCGGTAATCCACGCAAACTGGAATGGAACGACGCCGCACGTACTGCATTTTCAGATATCAAAACGGCCCTAGCTCAAGCCACACTTCTCGTGCATCCTGACCCATCAGCCTCGCTTAGTATAGCGGTTGATGCATCGGATTTCGCCATAGGAGCCGTTATGCAACAGAATATCTCCGGTAGTTGGCAGCCCCTCGAATTTTTCTCACGACGCCTCACTCCCACGGAGACGAGATATAGCGCTTTTGGTCGCGAACTGCTAGCAGCCTACTGCGCCATCAAACATTTCCGGCACGCTGTAGAAGGTCGTAATTTCATCTTATTCACCGACCATAAGCCCTTGACGTATGCTCTGCATACCAAGTCTGACCGCTACTCACCACGAGAGTGCAGACATTTGGACTATATCTCCCAGTTCACGACAGACCTTCGTCATGTCAAAGGCGAGTCGAACTGTGTTGCTGATGCTTTATCACGTATCCAACTGAATGCAGTTACTTTGCCAGTGCTCGATCTACCTGCTATAGCCGCCGCCCAAGCAAACGATACTTCATGCACGGAAGCACAACAGTCTACGTCCCTTCAGTGCCGGGAAGTACCCCTAGCTACTAGCTCTGGTACTATCCTATGCGATACTTCCACGGGCCTCCCTCGACCCATCGTACCCTCCGCTTATCGCCGTCTCGTCTTTGATGCCCTTCATGGTCTATCTCATCCTGGTATCGCAGCCACCCTACGCCTCATAGCTGCACGATACGTCTGGCCGTCAATGAATAAAGATGTCCGTATGTGGGTAAAACAATGTTTACAATGTCAACGATCAAAAGTGCACAGGCACGTAGCTGCCCCTATTGGCACTTTCGCTACGCCTGATGCTCGCTTCGATCACGTTCACATAGACATTGTAGGACCATTACCACCATCGCACGGGTATGATCACATACTCACATGCATTGATCGTTTCACAAGATGGCCCGAAGCTATTCCCATCACGTCTATTACGGCGGAGACAGTTGCTCACCGCTTCGTAGAACGATGGATAGCTATGTACGGTTGTCCCTCGACTGTCACGACTGACCGAGGACAACAATTTGAGTCCGCATTATTCTCCTCACTAACACGGCTGCTTGGTACGGAACGCATACGCACTACCGCCTACCATCCAGCATCAAACGGTTTAGTTGAACGGTTTCATCGCCAACTTAAAAGTGCTCTTCGAGCACACGAAAACAACAATTGGTACGAAACCCTTCCGCTCGTCCTCCTGGGAATCAGAACGAGTCTAAAGGCAGATATTCAATGTTCCGTCGCTGAACTTGTTTACGGCACGACATTGCGTCTGCCTGGGGAATTTTTCACACCACGGAGCAGCACTAAGTTCGGCGAATCAGACTACGTCCAACGACTGTCTGCATTCATGCGAACACTGACTCCGGTGTCAACTCGTATACAACATCGACAGGTCGCTCTCCCTCGAGAGTTATCTACCTGTTCACATGTTTTCATACGAGTAGATTCGGTACGCAAACCTCTACAACAGCCTTACGAAGGACCTTTTCACGTGATTTCCCGTCACGAAAAGACCTTCAAGGTTGATCGACGTGGCCGCATCGAAACAGTCAGCATTGATCGTCTCAAGCCAGCACACGTCGATGACAGTGCTATACCTGATAAGCCGAGACCCAATGTTAGACCCATCAGAGCTTCTAGCGGGATTTCTACATCTACTTCGGATCCCACGCTAGATGCACCTGAGACCACATTCTCACGTCCCAGTCAACAGCACGTGTCATCTGCCCCGTCTACGGACGAGACTTCCGTCTCACGTCCAGACCTACAGACCACACCGCCCTTGACTGCGGATGAGATTGCAGGCTCACGAGGTTCGAACGAGACTACCGTCTCACGTTCTGGTCGCCGAGTACGCTTACCCGTACGCTTTCTCGACTAACCTCATAACCAACTACGGATACAGTATAGGAATCTGCCCCTATACTACAAGAAAGCTACACTTTTCTCTTTTTCTATCATTTTTTTTGTTTACCCCGAGCCTACGCCTCCGACCATCGCTGTTACGGTATCGTCGACTTCAGTCAACTTTCGCGAAAGCTGGCCTGATCACCCACGCTCTAGTCAAGGCACTCAGTCGATCTCTCTGGCTCCAAATACGTATGATATACATTTGGTCCCGAACATGGTTATCCTGGTCGCATCTGGTTCCTTGGTTCAATCTGGTTTCGTCCTACGTCTGCAGCGTTTCTGGTCCGGACCTCTACGAACGCAACCTTCAGATTCTGGATACAAACCACTCTGGTGTAGCATGCTAATCCAAGCAATCAATACAGCACGTTCCTTCTGGTACCGTTCTACGTCAAAGACTTTTGGTGGCAACTCGAGGATCAACGATCACTCCCTGTTCTGCCAACGTTTTCGTCCTACAATTGCACGTTTCGCGATCAGTCCCACGAATGAAACCGCTACGTATCGAAAGTGTAAATCCTTTCTAGCGGGGGGCTCCTGTAGTGACCGGCCAGTCTCGATAAGAACACGATTGGAATAATAGAAACAATTATTATTATTGTAACCAATTGTACCAGAGATTGTTTTACTGTATTTGTTTAACTGTATCCGTTTCACTTCTTGTTCCATATACCGCCTGGTTTGGTTCGAGCTTGCTCACGCACTGCTTGTTCGCTTGTACTCTTTGGCACGTCTCGGTATTATTTCGATACCACGAGATCGCCAATAAATATACTTGATCTGGACTAGTAAAGCCTTCTGGTTTACGGGCTATCAAGGGAACCAAGTCATATTTGTACGCGTAATCGAATAGTAGTGGTGATCATAGTCCGTCCACGACTCGACATCCACTACAAAGTCATTGATTTATTTAAACATCACAAAACTCCATCGTTCTTCCATTCCTGTTGCTATTCCAACAGACTGTTTTTCCCTTTCTTCTCCTTCTGGCAGTAAGAATCTTTCTTCTAGTTCCTCATACATATTACTCACACCTGCCAGTATAAGTAATGCACACTAGAGGAATCGAATACCGATTTAGAAAGGAAGAAATGGGAAAAAGGGACTCAGAAACTGATGTGATTTAGATGTATAGGTGGTCTATGCTATCTAAGGCACAAGTGTGTCTGTGTGTGAAAGAAGACCAGTACAATGAAAGTTTTATAAAGAAGTTGTAGAACTATGGCGTAGTTCAATATTAGTATACGTATCTTGGTTACCAGAATAACAGACCTAATCCCGAAATTGTAGATTTGCTATATGAATACCTAATGTATAGGTTCTTACACCAAAGTCAAATCATTCTCTACAACGACCAATCATATCTTGACAGTTAGTGATATGATGTATAGCACTTCTGAAGAACACATATGGGCTGGGAAGAGAGTGATATATTTGATACAGCAGGCAAGAGATTAGACAGAATAAACGCGCCTGCCTGACCGAGCCATGCCATGTCGATTAATTGCGTTCACCGTTACCGACCTGCTCAGATTGTTAAATGTTGGTTGTAAACCTTCTCAGTAATTATGTTTTCAGCCTCAAGAATCACGCGGTCAGTTACCAACACCATTACAAAGTCTTGCAAACACATATAGGCCAACCGTCATGTGTAGTTCGCAGGAAAGACTTCCATATTGGTGCTTACTTGATGAAGAAGTAATCCCAGGCCTATGTTTTGAATCTTTCAAGTATGACCGTAGACACTTTTTAGTAGCCCAGTATCTGGCTCCAGATAGGTCGTTTGCTGATCACTACCGGTACATAATCATCGACCTAACTCGCGTTAGTAATTAGCGGAATTAGATAAACCAAATACGGGAACGAAGTTTGAATACGCATATTTCATACTCACTGATTCGGACTGAACAATACTCTTGAACATTTCAACCGACCCACATCAACTACACTGATTAAGGCTTCACCTGCAACATGAGCGCTGACCTGGTGTTCCATAAACTCCAGCACTTAGGAAAAGACACTTTTCCCGGTCCGGATACGGTTCATTCTGCTATACTGAGTGAAGCAGCTTCAATTCTGGCAACACCAATTGGCGTAATGTTTTCACACTCGCTAAGCCGAGGCAAACTACCGGAAATCTGGAAGCTGGCTGACATTACACCAATTATAAAAGGAGGTGGACGCAGTGAACCTTCAAGCGACCGACCGGTGGCCCTTCTCTCTATACCTTCTGAAATTATGGAGTCCCTGACATGCGATGGTATACACGACTACTTATTATCCCTAGACTTCTCACCCCAACAGCATGGTTTCAGGAAGGCTCACTCTTGTATAACTGACTGAGGTGGACAAATGGACGGGGATCCTTGATAGTAAGCGGAAGGTTGATGTTATTTACCTTGATTTCTCAAAAGCTTTTGATGGGGTCAACCATATGTCTTATCAATATGTTTAGACGATTGGGTATCAAATCACCTCTGATTGACTGGCTCGCCCCACATCTCGAAAACCGACATTTTAAGGTCAGGGTTAACTTCACTTTCTCTCGGGCTATAGAATGTCCTAGTGTGATCCCTCAGGGCTCAATACTAGGACCTCTTCTCTTCTTGATTTACATTAACGACCTTCCACAACAAGTTTCGTCTGACATTGCATTTTGCTGATGGCGTAAAACTTTGGAGAGAGACACGTAACCAAGAGGATTGTAGCTGGCGGTATCTTCAGGATATACAAGTACTTCAGGAGGATCTGACTCGACCTCAAAGTTGGGCAGACGACAACGGACTTACATTCAACTTTTCAAAGTGTAAAGTAGTCTATCTGCGACATGTTGCAGACTATAGTTACAACGTGGGAAACTCCTCTCTAGAAGTGTCCCAAGTCGAAAAAGATTTAGGAGTGTTGGTACCCTACGACTTGAAGTCGTACGGTAACTGCAACAAGAATGCCTTTCAAGAAAACCTTGCACTGGTAACATTGAAGCGCATTTTTGGCCAGTTTGACGGTAGAACTTTCCACATAATCTTCAACAGTTTTATTCGTCCCCATTTAGAGTACGGAAACATAGTATTTCCTCCCTTCCTCCAAAAGCAAAGGACATTCTGGAACGTATCCAACTTCGAGCCATGAAATCAGTTCGGGGACTCAAATTCAAACTTTATGAAGAGCACCTCCAATCACTTAACCTTTACCCGTTAGAGTACAGGCATCTTAGAGGTGACGATACTAACCTAAGAGGTAACACCCAGAAACTGGAGACCGAACATAGCAGAACGGACTGTAGACACAACTTCTACTCCTTAAGAGTCGTCAAATGCTGGAATTCGCTGCCGACTGAGCTAGTTCATGCGACTTCCCAGGAGTCCTTTAAGAGGAAACTTGATATATTTTTAAGGACTAAGGACAACATCTTATTATGATTTACCAATTTCTTTTTTCTTCTATTATCGTTAATATACCTAGGTTTTTGCCTGGAGGTATTGGTGATCCACTGCTACTAGACACGGAAGCCCGTTAAGCGAAAGCTTTTTCTATTCCATCCACAACCATTTGACCGCCCCGGTGCAAGTCGTTCAAGGTCGTTGAGGTGAGAAGTAATTTCAACCCGTGGCTGATTTGTCACGATTGTTACTCTTAACTGGCGGCCTTAAAATTCGCTGACTTTTTTTTACCGTGCCTCTTAATTGTTGTCAATGGTTTTATTTCTGTATGTAAGTGTATTCTATATGTTTCATAAGCTGTCAACTGTCCCTTAAACATCTTAAGCTTAGTCACAACATGTTGTGACTAAGCTATTCGGCTATTCGTCGGTTATTTAGGGGAAAAGTCGGCTATTCGTCGGATATTTAGGGGAAAAGTCGGTTATTCGTCGGATATTTAGGGGAGAAATCGGTAATTTAGCGACATTTGAAAAACAGAGCGACAGAAAGGGGAAATTACGCTTTATTTCCCCCGGACAGGCGAAAAAGCAGACATTTCGATGCATTTCCCCTTTATTTACGACTTATTTTCCAATGCATTTTCCGCTTTATTTCCCCTTTATTGGTTGTTTGGGCACTAACCTAAGAGGTAATACCCAGAAACTGGAGACCCAACACAGCAGAACGGACTGCAGAACTATTTGAACTTCTCTTCTATTCGCGCTGCTCCTTGCACTCTTCCAGCTCAAGAGGTACCTTTGGGCTGAATTTCAAACCAGCCAAAGGTCAAAAGTTACCTGCTTTACACAGAGGTGTTTACTAATTTCACCTTCAGGTAGACATCTTCCTTAAATAGTCTACGCTAAGATGGGGGGTAGAAATTCTCCGGCGAGACTAAAGAACATGGACGAGCCAATCAGAAGCTTTCGCGGGTTTTCAAGGTCACGGCGCTAAGTTCGGTACCTGACGCTTACGTACGGTCGGTTTACAACGGATTTTAAAGTAAACATGATAATTAAGCGTCTACAAGATAAGTTATTATAAGATTTTGGCGCAAAATTCAATTATACATTTGGGTAGAGTTGTGGCATTATAGCTGATGTCAGTTCGTGATGAAAACCCTAAGTATAATTCCTAGCTTTAATCATGAACTGTAAATCATAATTTGAATTTTTCACGCGGGTTTATAACCCTCATTTAGTCTTAGCTATTACGTTGACACTCTCAGATTCACTCTAGCGTCGCTCAAATGCCGTCCATAATTTATAGTCTCATCTTTAACCCTAAACCGTAACCCTAAACCTTAACCCTAAACCCTAAACCATACCAACATACCGACAACACTGAAACTATGTGGTTGAGGCTGAAAGGATTTTCGGGACTTTATTGTGGTTCCAGAGGTCGACTACTATGGAGCCACAGGGATGAGTTCCTGTGCCGGATGCACTATGATTTTAGAACTTCTGAACCTATATCTGACCTTGAGAAGTTTTTGATTCATGTAAAAGAAAAGTATCCCCTTTAATTTTTGAGTTTTGTATAATATATTTTTACTGTATGATAACTGTCTTCTGATTGGCTAATATTTCTCAAGGTCATTTAAGATCCGTTCAAAGGTCGTCCATGTTCTTTAGTCTCGCCCTTAATCTTACTATTCTTCATCTTCCCAACTGATGACATTCTAGAAACAGCTCTGAAGAGAGTGTATTAATGGCTATGTATATCTGTTACCTGGAAGGCGACTTTTCAACCTTGAGTAGACGAATAATATTTTTTCACTGTCCGATTATACACAAGGTATCCAAATAGGACTTAACCAGTTGGAGATGTGTCTGTGAGTACAGCATATACCCTACACATGAATACAAAGTACTGGAAGACTGACAGAAACCTGCCCCTGAATTCTGTTTTTGATCCATCAGAATTAGTCAAAGGTTCGTATCGACAGGTGACAGTACTACGTACTACACTGTCTCATGACTCCGTATGCGGATAGAACCCTTAGCCTCAACCAGTTCTTGCTCTCAAAGTTTTCGAAAATGTCCTCAAATGTGAAATACCCAAATTACCGTTTAGTATGCATTCCGACCATTCTCCGTTTGTCTAAGAATATTTACCAGACTTTTCTACTTGGATTAGTATAGTGGCTATAATATTTTGCCGTCCTTTCTTGTTAGATATCTCACCCTCTAGCCAACCATTCAGTTTCCTGACTGGTACAGTACATACTACTGCCAAGGTCACATTCCAACCATAAACAAGAGTAACTACATTATCAGTTTTGCCTAGGCGTGGTTCGTAGAAATAAGCATGTGAGCTATTGAATTCCGCACATTGCGCTTGACCAAACGCCTCTTGATGACTTGAGGATTTTTTAATAGGCATACTAAGGTCGACCAAGAACCCTTGCACAGCGTTCTTTATGTATATCGAGGTTTCTATTGATAAAGTTACTGACACCTGGTAGTAGGTAAGTCCTAACCCTCAATAACCGAAATTGATTTAGTGGGCCAAGGAAGACAATATAAGTTCAGTTTATAAGATGTTTTCGACCTCCCCCCCAAACAAAAGTAAAATTATCTTAATAAATTAGAGATTAATTTTATGAATGCTTGGTCATTAGCGATCTTTTGATCATGCTGGCCGCCTTTTTTCTATCTTATAGGTCATGGACTTTTAAGTGGATATCGTTTCATCTGCTGACCGTGTAACCATTAAAAATCTGGCTGCTCAAACTGAGGTATGTATGGCAAAGTCTAAAGACCTGATCTTTTGTTATATCCATCTTTTGTCATTCACATCTACATAATTTGGTGACGTTATCTTCACATACTTGGTTTCAAACGCTATCTAGCAGATGTATTTCTGTTTCATGTAATAGGTTAAATAGTCAACTGAGATTAAGATATTTATTAAGTGCATATTCCTTGATTTCACTTCATACCAAGACAGCTGCTAAAAGGACATTGGAGCAAATTAAGTTCATAAATTATCTTTTATATCTGTAATACCTTACCACACTCTTGCTTCTCGTTCCTTCATCGCTTTCGATTCTCTCCTTATATCCTGTTACAACGTTATTTGTGAGCTTTTTGTTGAGACTTGACCTTATTATCTCAACATCTTCAAATTACTAAGATTATCAGATTTTACAACCATTCATAGACTATGTAGGACCTGGGACTAGTATGTATCTTTTCAAAATACCCCATCGCCTATCAACAAATCGAGAGATTAAAGTGGTCAATAGGAAAGTATAAGAGATAATAATATAATTTACGGTAGGTGATAAATATTTGAGATAGTTTCAAAGAAGTGTATAAGACCAAAGAATTATAAGTATAGAATTACACAAACAGAAAAACTGATGATTTAACAAAGACGCAAATTTACTGAAAATCAATAAAGATTAGTCGGAACTAATAGATATTGTCATATTAAATACTAAAGAAACTTTAGACATTAATATTAATTGAAAAGGTCAATCGAATTTGATATCATGTCACCTCTGACCTATCATTAACTTTCATGGATTTCCCTGTTTTCATTAATCAGTTATTCATGTTCCTGTATCTCAGCTATCCTCTGACCATCAGTCAGATGTCTTCATATTTTGGATAACTGAACATCAAAGTGTGTTAAAACAACTGTTTCATCCTGTCCTAAAACTTCTTAACAACACTAACATAACTTAGAGCTTCATATCATGGACTTTTATCTCTATCACTCAATATTAATTATGTAATTTGCGTTTATTTATTTTATTTATTTATTTAAACACATATATATTGGTACAAAAGGGCACCAGATACATATGCGCCACACAAAATAATGAAAGTAGGAAGAGAAGGGATGAAAAGATAAGGCGGACTGAAATGTACAACCAGAAGACTCTTTCAGTTAAGAAAGTTAGAACCACTCTTTATGTAGAAAGTAAAAGAAGGTTGCAGCAGGATCGCCACTGGCTTCTATTCTGAGCCATATCTGATAACGTCTCTAGCCACTGTGTTGCATCATCTCTCGGACCCCAGCCAGGGAGTCGTGAAGGACCAACAGAAGCTAGCCCTTTGCAGCTTTCTTTCATGCCACGACACCATGTCATACACTGACCTCCTCTCCGCTTTTTCCAACCAGTCCCAGAGTCGGCAAATAATGCACGACGTGGAAGTCTCTGGGACGACATTCGTAAAACATGTCCAAGCCACCGAAGTCGGTGTTTCAAGATGGTGACACCAATTGAATTATCGTCTCTGCGCCCGAACACACGATGCCGAACCTCTGCATTACTAACATGGTGTTGCGACTGAATGTCAGCAATCCTTCGGAGACAACGATGATCGAACACAGAGAGACTTCTAACATCCTCAACTCGGAGAGGCCAGGTTTCACAAGCATAGAGCAAAACTGCTCTCACCGACGCGTTGTAGATCCGACCTTTTACAGCCAGACTAACATCACGAAGGCGCCAAAGATGGCCCAGATTGGCATAAGCCGCTCTGGCTTTCATTATACGTGCATCAATCTCATCAGTCACGCCCCCACCAGCACTTATGTAGCTACCTAGATACACGAACTTCTCAACTACTTCAATCTGCTCACCATCTAGGGTGAGTACAGGATGAGAATCCTGCCAGTCTTGTAGGAGTACCTTGCACTTGGAGGGTGCAAAGCACATGCTGTACCTGCGGACACTGATTGTCAACTGATTAAGTGCGGATTGCATGCCTTGGGCATTATCGCACAGTAGGACAATATCATCCTCATACTCAAGGTCGAGAAGTCGTTCTCCAGGCAGCAGATCCACACCGCCATTACTTACATCCATCAGAGCTGTTTCCAGGATGTCGTCGATGGCAAAGTTGGAGAGAAATGGTTAGATTGGGCAACCCTGCCTAACCCCACTGCTCGAATGAAACAAGGGAGAAAGGTGGTTGTATGCCGTCACTCTGCCTGAGGTGTTCGTATACAGGGCCTTTAAGATGTTAATGAACTTCTCAGGCACACCCTTCTTCAATAGACAATCCCAGAGAACAGTCCTGTCCAACGAATCGAAGGCCGCCCTGATATCAAGAAACACTACGATTGTTGGCCTGCGATAAGTATGACGGTGTTCTAACATTTGGCGGAGGGTGAAGATGTGATCAATGCATCCTCGACCAGAACGAAAACCAGCCTGCTCCTCGCGAGTCAATCGTTCTCGGGTTTTAAACAACCTACGAAGAATGACAGAAGCCAATAGTTCGGAAGTAGACTTATCCCCCGATAGTTGTTACAGGAACAACGTGAACCCTTTTTAAAGATAGGGACGACTACCGACTTATTCCATGATGTTGGAACACTTTCTTGCTCCCAAACCTTTGCAAACAACACCGTCAGTTCCTTGGCCAGAAAGTCATCACCATCTTTAAGAAGAGCCGGAGGTAAGTCATCTGGGCCCGGTGATTTGTAGCGCTTCAAGAGTTGGAGTTCCTTGCTGACTTCTGCCTCGTTTGGTGGATCAGTCGTCACCGGCCATGGGGGGCAGGACAAACTGGTTGATGTTGCCGGAGCAGCAGGCCAGTTGAACTGCCCTTCGAAAAATTCCGCCCATCGTCCAAGACGTCGAGAGATGTTAGTGATTAGCATCCCGTCATCCTCGTAGATTGTTTCACTCACACCAGACTTCTTGCTGCCAGTGGCTCGGATGAGTTGGAAGAGCTTCCGGCAGTTACCAGATGCAGCTGCTGCTTCCATCTCATTAGCACGCTCCGACCACCAGGCTTCTCGGTCCTTACGCAAGCTTTGCCCAATTTCATTACGTAACAGCCTTCGTTTGTGGTAGAGTAGACCGACGGGCTTCCATCAGTTGTAAGGAGCCAGAAGAAACCCAGTGCTTGTAAGCGGGACGTTTCGCGAAGCCGCAAGCGGCTTTACTCGCCATTTTCATGGCGTTGTGAAGATGCAACCAGTGCTCATCTATACTTTTCGGTGGGATGGTAGCTAGCCTAGAGGCTAGCTCCGCTCGATACTTACTTGCAACAGAAGTTGCAGCCAGTTTACTAACATCGATCCGTTGGTGGTGGTCAATCCTTCGGCCACTGAAAAGTAAGGTGAGATTGGCGCAGACCAGGGCATGATCAGACTCCAGATAGGTACTCCAAAAGGAGCGGCAGTCTTGTACACAACCACGCCAGCGGTAGCTGATCGCGATGTGATCAATCTGAGTCCAGGCTTGAGATGCAGAGGGAGGACGCCAGGTGGCACATCGGCGATGACTGTGCCGGAAGTTAGTGCTGGTCAGAAACAGGTTGTGGTCTGTGCACAGTTGCAGCAAACGGTCCCCGTTATCTGTCCTGCGACCAACAAGTCCCCATCGGCCACCTAAACGACTCTCTTCTGTGCCTAGACGCCCGACCTGAGCATTCAAGTCTCCGACTAATACTACAATATCTGTCGAACGCGCTTTCTGGAGAAGAACTGTTAACTGGTGGTAAAACTCATCCTTGATTGCATCCGGGCTGCAATCTGTCGGGGCATAGGCGATGACGAAAAGACACCGTTTCTCACGCCGATTTCTTCTCACTTTGATGGAACTTTCTAGTCTAACAGCACATAACCGACTGTTAATGGGGATCCAATCGATTAGTGCTGCCTCAGCCCTAGCGCTTAGTGCAACACCAACGCCTGCAAGACCAGACGAAGATGCCACAGAGTCCCCGGATAAGCGCACGTGAAACAAGCTTTTCGAGGCGACAGATGGAGAGCGAATTTGTAGTACTTCACTAGAGTCTTGAATACGGGTCTCGGATAGACGGCAAACATCAACATTAAGGCTTTCTAAAGACATAGCCAGCCCTATCTGTTGTCTGATCTGCATTCGTGTGCGAACGTTGAAGGAAGCCAGCTTGAACGGCGTACGTGGTTTCAGAAATACTGCTTCAGTATTCATAATCGGTGGAAGCATTCACTTTCAACCAGACAGTGACTGGAGATCGTTTAGATAGGAAAGAGTTTCCACCATGGGCGAGCTACTACATAAGTTGGAAAGGAAGGATACACAATTTGGGAATAAAGGGAGTGAAAAAGCGACGTAGTAAATAATAGTAATAGTAATAATAATAATAATGGTAATAATAATAATAATGTAAATTGTCTTTCTTCTATTAGGAACTAGAGCAGTGTAGTTAGTGTAGTGCGTCATTTCATGTCATTTGTGTGTGGGCTGTGATACTACCCGGGTGCCCAAACCGAAGCAGGTGGTTTTCTTAGGGGGCCACACCCCGAGCCTTTGGCCTAAAGGTCTGATCCACAAGGCAGTGGAGCATCGTAAGGAGATGCAGTCACATGGTAGCCGGTGATCAACAGCAGGTTCATTCGCCATTCGTTCCATCAGGATACTGGAGCCCATGTGCACTATTGGTTTGGAATGAGGGTTTTCCAACTCCCCTAGGTGGACCCTCCACATCCACCAACCCGGTTAAAGCGCCGGACATTCGCTTTTCGTCCTCTCACTTTTGTAAACAACAGTAGTGTCACGAGAAGGTAGTGAGTAGGACTTCCCTGACAGAGGCTATATATTCGCGTGGCCATGTGAGAGCATTTGGAGAGGGAGAGTGGACTCTCCCCACTCTCGGCCGTACCAGGGCGTTGGGGCAATTTGCGTTTACAATCAAAATAATCTCGACACGAGTTTTTTCATAGCGAAAACTACCTGGAGAATTAGTGAAAATAGTTCTCTTCTCCCTAGAGGTTACTTTTGTAAAATCTTGGTGTGTGTTTAAAGTCACATTCATTTCTATTGTCCTGAACTTATTTATTCATTTCACTTTCGAATAATTGTTCCAGGTCGTTTTTGCGTTGGTGCTGATTCGATCAAAAAGCTGATGCTCCAGATGTTGACACTCGAAGTTCATTTGCAGGTATTTATTCCAATGTATTTAATTGTTACTTACGTCTACAATATCTGCGGTAGATGGTGAGCTGCATGGTGGTAGTTTGAAATTAGCTTTGGTCTGTGGTATATATTATGCTAAAATTCTATAAATCTTAATTAGATTCGATTTGACAATACTGAGTATTCCTAGTGTTGATGGTTCTTAACACTTACTGCAATTGATAGGTCCATCTCAAAGGAACTAATTTTTGTTGCAACAACAAATACAGCTAAAGAGACAGCATTTGAAAATTATGAATACCTCAGTAAATTCCAAAACCGTCCGCCCCATGTGATAGGATACTCTTGGTTTATGGTTATTCCCTCAGTATTCATCAAATATATAAAGTGAAGTGGCTACTCGTTAGTTAAACTGATAGCCAAGGTTCACTTAAAGCAGAGTTAATTATTAAAGGCCCCCAAATGCCCTGGTACGGCCGAGAGTGGGAAGAGTTCGCTCTCTCTCTCTCTCTCGAAATGTTCTCACATGGCTACGCGTATATAGCCTCTGCCACACAAGTCCTACTCACTGCCTTCTCGTGGCACTACTGTTGTTTACAAAATTCAGAGGACGAAAAGCGAATGTTCGGCACTTTAACCAGGTTGATGGACACGGAGGGTCCACCTAGGGGGGTCGGAAAACCCTGATTACAAACCAATGGTGCACATGGGCTCCAGTATCCTGAAGGAACAAATTTCGTATGAATCAATCGTCAGTCACCGGCTTTCATGTGACTGCATCTCCTTAAGATGCTCCACTGCCTTGTGGATCAGACCTTTAGGTCATAGGCTCCGGGTGTGGCCCATTAAGAAAACCACCTGCTTCGGTTTGGGCACGTGGGCAGTATCACAACCCTCACACAAATCAAATGAGATTTGTGTGGCGAATATTTATCTGGTGCTTTTTTGTACTAATATTCATGTGTTTAAATAAATAAATAAAGTGCTACAGAGCTCTTATTCACACAAAAAGATGAAAAAAGCGGATGATTGTGTCTTAAGAAATGTAGGGACTTTAATAATCAATATCAAGGATATCAAGATAAACTGCCTAAATTTTTTCTCTTGTATAAATGTATCTTCCTAACTCTTTCTTATTTTTTTTATCGAACATAACATGAATTCTCAATTCCATCCTTCCATCCCCTTACTCTTACATTATCCAAAGACACAGTCCCTACTGTTTCCTTCTGTTCTCTAGCTATATTGATCTCAAGAAATGGAATATATGATCAAAAGATGCAGTAGAAGTCTCGCTAAGTACATAAATAAAAATCGTGACTATGAGATATCAATTTTATCAAAGTTATTGTCAATCATTATTGCGTTTCTTGGTATCGGTCTATTCCTACATGGTTTTCTATTGAATCGAACTGAGCTCTACAATGAGACAAATGAAAAACTGAAATTATCATTGAAGAATCCTTTGACTGTTGCTAGAAATGGTCGAATTATCCTTTTACTTGTTGATGCATTAGGTTATGCACTTATACAAAACAATAATGAAAACAACCAATTCCTACCTGATCATATTTCACCACATTCACAAAATCAATCTCGTCCACAACTTAACAGCTTATCTAAAGCAGCATATATTGGAAAGTTTATCGCAGACCCACCGACAACCACGTTACAACGTTTAAAAGCTTTAATGACAGGTAGTATGCCAACATTTATAGATGCAGGTTCAAATTTCGGCGGAAATAAAGTACTGGAAGATAATTTACTAAAACAATGGAATAAGGCTGGAAAACAAATTCGATTTGTTGGCGATGAAACCTGGATTGATCTATTTCCTGATTGGTATGTCGATTGATGTCATATAATTATTTATTTGATCGTGAAGAAGCTCTTAATAAAACGTATGATAATCATAATCCCGAAATTCCTAAATTAGCAATAGAAGTGAGCTTTACATTCACTTACCAAACCACCATCACCATCACTATAATAAATTTATTTCGATCCCGGAATACCAACATACTAATCAAACATCCTATTGTTGAGTTAAACGGTCTCTGTTAAGTTTCATTGGAATTAAATCAATTCATTAGAGTGGTTTCTATTCTAATGGCTTCAAAATTCCAGCTAATATACAGCGTTGTATTAATTGGCATTGTTTTCATTCTTGTCATGCAAAGCGATTAGTATAATGGGGTGTTAAATAGTCAGTCAGTCAGCTACAACGTAGGGCCAGGCACACATATGCATCGGTCCAAGTTGCCATATCTCGTTAGCACAACAAGATGAACACTGGATTCATAGAAATAGTTAATTTAGTGGTGGTAGTATATAAAAGATAGGTTGTATATAAGGATATAGTATAGGAAGGAAGTAGGTTATGAAGCAATTTTAATCTCAAGGTTTAAGGGTGTATACTCCTACCCCATTGTGATCGACTTTGAGCCATGTCACCCAGAGTCTCCAACCATTGGTTAGGATAGTCACGCGGACCTCAACCAAGTGGTCTGCATCTACCAACATGGCTCAGACTAGAAGTTAGTGACTTCAAGCACTGATGCCATGTTTTGGTTTGGCCGCCCCTAACTCTCTTCCAACTATCCCCTACACTAGTCAGCATAGCGCGTCGTGGTATCACATAAAGTAAAGTAACTCTGTACTTAGTTATTTGCCACTATACGATGTCGTTATAGTTTTACTCTTCAGAGGTCTGACTGATTTCCATCGAATAAACAATTTTCCTTTAACAGCTAGAGGGACCAACAAAATATATACAACACTGATATAATAGCATTAAGTTAATAAAATCATTAGCAGTGAACCATGGATACAAAGTTACCTGTATGAAATTCAATACCATACCCTGATGAACGTTAGCACCATGTCCTAGAAGATGGTCATATAGAATGCCCAAATTCGAATAGGGTATTGGGACATTAGTTGGAAGAGATTAGCTAGTGTCATTTTTGAAACTTGGTAGCTTTGCTAAACTGTCTCACCATGGCATGAGTATTTATCTGTTATCTCATGTCTCATGAACAGTAGGTAAAAGCCTCTACGTAGTTGCATTCGGAGGATTCGCATGTCATAGTGATGGTTTTCGATCGTTTTGTGATTTTCATAAGCGGTTTATAGTATTTTGAGTGCATATTAGTGCCCACTTATGTTAGATCAGTAGTATGATATAATTATTCAATTATTTACAGTTGCCTATTTTGTTAATTATAGTAAAAAGTACTTGACATAGAGTGGTTAAAGCATGTTCACTCTCAGCGCAATATCATTACGTATTCATAACACTGACTTATTGACCTATCTGTGAATACATGCAGATTATACTATTGTTGTGACTCACTGTTGATATATACATTGATTTTCTTGTGCACATATATTTCCGTCAATGTATTCTCTTAACTTTTTGTTTCAACTCACAGTTTCAGTCATTACAAAGCTTATTCATCGTTCAATGTGAAGGATTTGGATACAGTTGACCGAGGTGTTGAAAATTACTTTCTGCATGCCCTTAACAGTACCTCATTGGATTGGAATAATGAAGTTGTTGACAATAAAACACCACAAACTCATTGGGATATTCTTATTGGACATATGCTGGGGATAGATCACTGTGGTCATACATATGGACCTGCACATCCAGAGATGATGCGAAAGCTAAATGAACTAAACAGCTTTATAGAGTCAGTTGAAGATTTTGATTATCATATATTCTCATGGGTTAATAATTATCGTTTAATATAGTGTAACTTATTTACCATGTGCAGGTTTGCATACTTTACTGGGGTTGGTGTCGCACTAAACTCCAGAGCAAAGGCAGTACTAGTGAAATGGATCTCCATTAGCATTCGTTTGTATGCTGTTTGGTGAGAGGGATGGTCCCATCAAAGTGAGGAGAAGCTGGCATAGGAAGTGGTGTTTCTTTATAACTTCCATCTTGGTGTGTTGGCCTGTGTGAGAATTATCGAGGCAATAAATTTTCTCTCTAGTGCTTCATCTTCAGCCAAACTCTAAAACACTCCCACACCTATTCCAGAACAACAGTCATTGTGTTGTTTAGTATCAAGGCCATCTTTGATTCATTGGATAGGATTATGTTATCGTGGGTTTACATGCAAAGATAATTAACATCTGAAAGGATTTTTACACAAATACTTCAAGAAGAGTGAGGGAATACAATCACCTCTCTCCATTGTTCCAACCGCCCCTAAATGCCCTGGTACGGCCGAGAGTGGGGAGAGTCCACTCTCCCTCTCCAAATGCTCTCACATGGCCACGCGAATATATAGCCTCTGCCAGGGAAGTCCTACTCACTACCTTCTCGTGGCGGGGGTGTTGTTCACAAAAGTGAGAGGACGAAAAGCGAATGTCCGGCGCTTTAACCGGGTTGGTGGATGTGGAGGATCCACCTAGGGGAGTTGGAAAACCCTGATTCCAAACCAATAGTGCACATGGGCTCCAGTATCCTGATGGAACGAATGGCGAATGAACCAACTGTTGGTCACCGGCTACCATGTGACTGCATCTCCTTACGATGCTCCACTGCCTTGTGGATCAGACCTTTAGGCCAAAGGCTCGGGGTGTGGCCCCCTAAGAAAACCACCTGCTTCAGTCTGGGCACGTGGCAGTATCACAGCCCTCACACAAATCGAATGAGATTTGTGAGGCGCATATTTATCTGGTGCTTTTTTGTACCAATATTTATGTGTTTAAATAAAATATAAATAAATTGTTCTAACCAAGTAGTGAGTTTAGACAGAACTTCTTAATCTTACTATTCTTCATCTTTCCAACTGATGACATTCTAGAAACAGCTCTGAAGAGAGTGTGTTAATGGCTATGTATATCTGTTACCTGGAAGGCCTTTTCGTGGCGGGGTGTTGTTTACGAAATTGAGAGAACGAAAAGCGAATATCCGGTGCTTTAACCGTGTTGGTGGACGCGGAGGATCCACCTAGAGGAATTAGAAAACCCTGATTCCAAATCAGTGGTGCTCATGGGCTACATGATCCTGAAGGAACAGATGGCGTGTGAACCTATTGTTGGTCATGGGACTGTCTCCTAACGTTGCTTCACTGCCTTGTGGATTAGACCTTCAGGTCAAAGGCCCCGGGTGTGGCCGCCTAAGAAAACCACCTACTTCGGTTTGGGCACCTGAGCAGTATCACAATCCTCACATAAATCAATGATTACTGCTAATGGCCTCATTGTTATTGTGTGGCACTTGTGTATTTGATGCCCCCTTGTACTAGTGTTTATGTGTTCAAATAAATGAATAAATAATTCTGACCCATTGGAAGTAGTCGAGAGTTCATGTACCTGGGTAGTTGTGTGATTACTATTTTGTGGTGTGACAGATGTGATCAGTCAACCCATGGTAAAATTCAGTGGAACATATTCTAACCTGAGACATCTTTAATGGGGTCATAATTTAAGTCTTTCCGTGAAATATCAGGATAATATGAATGAGGTCGGGAAATGTTTTTGAGTATGGTAGAGATAAACAAATTGATGGTACCACCTGAAAATACCGACATCGCTAACCTGGACATGTTTTATTAATATCATCTAGGCAGCCTCCACACTGCACATTATTTGCCTAATCGAACTAGTTATGACATTACTTCTTTGTCTGTAGTTAATCTTTCGAATCGTATTCACTATTCTGAATGAATTTTACTATTACCAACGCTTTCAGTGCTTTGCTAATCACAAAAAATGAAGGGTCGATTTAGTGAAGAGAAGTTTTCGTCTTAAAAGTGGCAAATTGATTCAGACTGGCATAAATTTTTTCTGTCCATTACGATGCTTAAAAACATCTCGTCCACTACTCTACCACTAACAGTCACAACACTATTTAGATACATGAAATTTTTGACTATTTCCAAAGGCTCACTAAAAGTTATGAGTAAAATACATCGTCGCACAACAAGACCGCCAAAAATTGTATCTTGTATACAAATGTACGTTAATATACTCGACTTTGGTTTATGATTCTATCTGGTTAACCAAATCGAACTAAGTGGAGTGTCCTCCAAATATACAGTTTAATGTTTCAAAGAACAGTATCAATTAAAGTGATAATTGTTATTTCGCTAAAAACAACTAGGCGATCGCACAGCCAGACAGTCCAATTCTCCTAATGAAAATTGAAACGTCTTTTCCAGGCATTAAACCACACCGCCTCCGGGTACTACGTTGACAACCCATCCTAAAATGCCATCAACAATGAAATCCAAGAGAAATAGTGAACAACGCTATTAACAAAATAAGACAATATAATCCTACGACTTCCAGTAAATTAAGATTTATCCTGATTGGAACTTCAAAGTCTACTAGCCAAAGCAAACCGTTGAGCTAGAAACAACGGCTTAATCAAGTCACTAGTAACCAGAGGTCTGGTATCGGTAAATAATCTGTGTTTATGATACACCAATTAATCATCTTCAAAAACAATCTGTGCAATGTGGATGGCAATCATTGGTCTTTTATTTTGCGTCAAAAATGTTGGCTATTTTTATACTAAACAGATTGGGCGGAAAATGTAAAGAACTGACTCATGAGAAATTGACTTGGTTTCATCGAGATTTTGAATGTATTAGCCCCATGTCTCTACCTCTCCGACAAATCTTTGAACAATATCACAAGCCAACAGTCGTTTTGTTTCTTAACATTGTGGTTGCCTTCAATTCTCTGAATATGTCTATTCTCTAAATGCACCTGAAAAGTCTATTAGCATATTGAAAGCTCTGCACAAAGTCACCACATACAAAATGAGCGCATATTGGCTTACTCTGTACATTGTTGCAAATCATTAATGGGGCTAGACAGAGTTATTACGTCACACCATTTATCTTTAATTTTCCCGTCGATACAATCTTGAAGAATGTACGTAGTGATAATGTATAGACTTGGCGTCTGTTACGTGGGGAAAAGCTTTTCAGGTTTGGTTATACAAACTATGTAGTCCTAATGTACAATCGTATAAAGTCTACTCCAATCACACTCAATCAGTTTAACCACCAGCGTCCATAATTTTGACACATACTTTGCACCATAGAAGTGCAAAGTACTTCTACAAGTCTGGGAGTAATCTGTGTCTACACTCATTCTTCGTGGGTAGCTATTTAAAAGCAATTGAAAGTGAGGTGAGGCTACTTTCTAGATCATCAAAATCTTTAACATTTCTTTAAGATCACGTTGATTTTCAGAATTATCTTTAGATGTTTTCACCGATTTGCACCCATACTTAAATGTTAACAAAAAAAATATGTCGCATTGCTGTCTAGGTTTGTTCCTCTACTTATATGCATTTCTTTCTAGACTTATTGTTTCTAAACTTCAATCTTCCGATATTCTATTTATTTTGGGCGACCATGGAATGACACGATCAGGTGATCATGGCGGAGATAGTGATGCGGAACTGGAAGCTGCTTTCATCGTTTTTACTGCTGATAAGGATTCACTTATCATAAAAGATGATTCAGAGAACCAAACAAATAGACGATTATGTCAAATAGATCTTGTCCCAACGTTATCACTTCTAACTAATGTTCCAATACCCTATTCGAATTTGGGCATTCTATATGACCATCTTCTAGGACATGGTGCTAACGTTCATCAGGGTATGGTATTGAATTTCATACAGGTAACTTTGTATCCATGGTTCACTGCTAATGATTTTATTAACTTGATGCTATTATATCAGTGTTGTATATATTTTGTTGGTCCCTCTAGCTGTTAAAGGAAAATTGTTTATTCGATGGAAATCAGTCAGACCTCTGAAGAGTAAAACTATAACGACATCGTATAGTGGCAAATAACTAAGTACAGAGTTACTTTACTTTGTGTGATACATATTTAACACCCTATTATACTAATGTTTTGTATGACAAGAATGAAAACAATGCTCACTAGTGACTGGCTCCATGAGGTAATTCCTGGAATTCTAGTGAGAAGTCGTGACCAGTCGAGCTAATCCATGTCAGGTAGATATAGGTACCTACCTCAGTACAATGGAAGATGGTCGCGCAATTTCGTGGATTGGTTGATGTTAGACATTAACACCGTTGGATGCCGACTCATTGGTCTATCGGTTAAGTGTTCTGGCGCGAGACTGGTAGGTCCCGGGTTCGAATTTCGCGAGGCGGGTCCGTGCATGCGCACTGCTGAGGAGTCCCACAATAGGACGAAACGGCCGTTCAGTGCTTCCAGGTTCTTCATAGTGGTCCAGCTTCAATTGACTCATGATCTCAACTATATAATACAACTCTGTATATTAGCTGGAATTTTGAAGCCATTAGAATAGAAACCACTCTAATGAATTGATTTTATTCCAATGAAACTTAACAGAGACCGTTTAACTCAACAATAGGATGTTTGATTAGTATGTTGTTATTCCGGGATCGAAATAAATTTATTATAGTGATGGTGATGGTGGTTTGGTAAGTGAATGTAAAGCTCATTTCTATTGCTAATTTAGGAATTTCGGGATTATGATTATCATACGTTTCATTAAGAGCTTCTTCACGATCAAGTAAATAGATATATGAAATCAATCAGGAAACAAATCAATCCGGATTGCTTTGTCAATTAGTCCTATTTATATTGTGTACAACATTTGATTTCTGATGAACTTTCTATGAATACCAAATTCTACGGCGTATTTCATTCCTGATATGGGAGTCGTCAATTGTACACTTCCACAATCCTGGCACAAATTCTAACCCATTGTCTACGGTCTGGCGTGCGAATACTTTAGCTTTAACTTGTCGATGCTCAGATGCGTTGTGTATGTGGCTTTTTTATTAGTTCACGATATTACGCGACCATTTTCCTTCGTCTATATTTGATAACTGTCCCAACGGACGGGGTTGATCTTCTCTATTCATAGTTTTTCACTAAAACTTCATGCACTTCGTTTTGAAGTCTGCCTTTAATGTTTAAATGATTATTATCAGTATTGGGTTTCGTGGAGATTGTAGAATTTTCGTAATTATGAAATACATTGATCTTGAGTTCTGTTAGAGGTATGAGGGCAGCTATCACTTCCCGGTTGCCCACACTATGGAAGGGTTCTTTCAGAGGTACCTGAAAAGAAAATTAGATTAGTAGTGGTCTTATTGACCTGAGAGCGTGACCGCAGTACCCAAGAGACTACTGCTTGAGGTTGGTCACACAAGACCTTTTTGTGGGTAATTTTTGTGTTAGCTCCGTACTTGTTGAGACCTTACCACCGGAGACGGAATTCCGTTGGATAAGGCGAGGTGTGCATTTTTAGGGTCGACCTTTTCTAACCCCACCCCTCCTTGTGGGAAGGCAGCATCGCTGTTATGCTAGTTTTCTGAAGGAAACACCTAACTGCCGTCACACCACTGTACAGCCAGCAGTACGACTTTGCCTTCGGACCTTGGGTTCTCTGCTTTTAATCTAACCGCTCTTCAACCGACCTGTCTGGCATGGTAGGACCTTGAGGAACGATTGTTCCAGCTAATATAGCTTGATTGGTTCATCACGATAGGCAAGCCCGACCACCCCGTCGAGGTAGCAGCAACGGTCAGGTAGAATATTCGTAGTCTCAATAGAATTTGTTTATTGGCCTGTATAATGTTTTGTGATTTTAGTTGTATTTAATGAGTAATATTTTCGTCTTTTCAAAAAAAAATAATTTTTTTCATTTATATTTCAATACTCCTTTATAGATGTTTACCTATACTGCAAATTATTATTATAACATAAGTAAATTACCACTTTCTCCTATACTTATATCTTATATGGATCGTATTATGTTAAGTTCAACTTATGATTGGATAGAACAACTGAATGATATTCAGTTAGTAACTATTCTCAGAGAACTACAATCCATATTTCGCATTCATTGGACTCAATTCAATGATTTACGTATATTCTTTGGTCTATTTTTAACAACCTTCAGTTTGATTACTCTTTTACTATCCATTGAAAAGGTATACAGTACCCGTGATATACATATCAGTATCCTATTTTTATTGTTTACTTGTATCTTATCTTTTATATGTTTACTTGGATACTATTCAAATATTTTTTTATTTTTTATTTTTGTATTATTATTCATCTCATTACTATATCTTATATTGACATATCATCACTCTTCAAAGTTGATCTTCTCAGATCTTTTGAATAGATTCAATGATAATTTTATTGGTTTCTTGTTATTATTCCTACTTTCTTCAAGTTATTTATCAAATAGTATGATTATTTATGAATTCCATGTAACTCTTTATCTAATTCAAAGTTTGATTGTTGTGTTTTTCATTGATTCATTCATTCATATGGATTCTATTGTTATGACTTCTTTGTATAGTTTGAATCCTATTGGATTGAAGTTCTTACGAATATGTTCATCTTTGCCTTGTCTTCCATTTATGACTTTACTTTATCTAAGTATTATGTTATTGTTTCGTTTATTTATTCGACAATTTTTAATTTGTCGTGAAGAATTAAGTAATAGCTCTTTATGTCGATCTATTCTTGATCCATGGTTGACAAAATCTTTGAATAGATTAAATCCTATTCATGAATTTTATCCAATTGGTGGAATACGTGTAATGTTTGCTATTCTAATGTTGATAATATATCTTCGTTTATATTGGCGACTATTGTCTGAATATCAAAATATATCTATGAGTTTGAATCAGTCAAATAAAGCTAATTGGAAGAAATTAAGTTTATTTATATTAATCGGTAGTTTATTGTCATTGTTATGGATGATGGATTCTGCGGAATCAACTAATTGGATTAGATTTATTCCAAAAGATAAATTGTAAGTTGGTTTTTCTTTAGAGTGGATGAGATAACCTTGTAGTTTTTCTTATTTGTTGTTTTTCAAATTATTTGTGCGTGTGTTGATCGCTTCACTTATCTTGAGAGTCTCATATCAGTCCTTGTGATCTGGTGTGTGTGTATGTGTGTGTGACGAAATCTGAGCACGGATACATAAGGTTCGTTTAGCTTTTCCCGACTTATGTCATTTATGGCGTAGGCGAGATATCCGTCTAGCAACCAAAGGACGGGTTTACTGCGCAACAGTTCGTTCCGTCCTACTTTATGGCAGTGAAACATAGCCCATAAGAGTAGAGGATATTCATATGCTACTAGTATTCGATCATAGGTGTCTTCGAAGCATTGTTCGTATATCCTGGGACCACTGAGTAAGTAATGCAGCTGTTAGGAAATGGGTACTAGGTAAGGATTGTAAATCGATTGATAAAGTAGTGAAACTTCATCAGTTGAGATGGCTGGGACATGTGTTACGTATGCCTAACCACCGACTGCCCCGACGTGCAATGTTTCTTGGTGTAGGAGCAGGTTGGAAGAAAGCTAGGGGCGGCCAGACCAAAACATGGCATAAATCCATGAAGTCACTGACAAGTGGACTGGGCCGTGTTGGTAGGTGTAGACTACCTGGTTGGGATTCGCGAGATGATAGCAACCGATGGTTAGAGACCTTGAATGACATGGCTCAAAATCGTTTGCAATGGCGAAGGTGCATACACTCTTTGTGTTCTACCAAATTCTAATCTTCTGAATTCTTCATGTCCGTATCCTTTTTCTCTTTCCAAATTTATTTCACTGGATTATACTCCTTCAATAACATCTTCAAACCCTAATCTTTCGGATTACTGCTTATACTCTCACTCCTTCTACCACTATGGGATTTGAATCGACAACCTCATCTCTGTGCAAATGTGGTATGGCAACTCGAACTGATGTACGTACGTACGAAGTTCTACGTTGTGACTGGCTGACTGATTTTTGTTTGTTGACAAAATGACTACATCCAGTCTTGTAAAAGAAGTATGCTTATAAGCCATTCTTCTGGATCTCGTTACTGTCATTTGTCATTGTGCTATAGTTACACAAGATTATTGTGTAGTCTTATTCTAGCGGTTCCTAATATTAAACAGCATACTTGCTATTTGGTTTCTTCGATTATATTAAGTTAAAAACAGAATCCCACATAATCATATGATCTTGAGCGTTTTGTGAACTTAGTTTCACACATCTCTCTTTCCTCCTTTTGTTTTCGGCTTGAAACATTTATTCTAGGGAATTAGCTGTTGTTAGACCGGCTGACTTGTTTGTCACATCTCAGTTTGCAGGAAAGCATCTAATAATAACTGGTAATATTTAGGTAATTCGTGTTCTAGTTATACCGTCAGGTTATGAAAACAAACTTCTGAAACTATAATCACTATTTCTAATTTGGGAGTGAAATTGTTTCGCTAAATTTGGTTCATTTTCGATAAGATAGCTCAGTTGTACCGTTTCTAAATAAGGCGGTAATGAAAGCGAATCGAAATCTCCCAAACCATAAATCCTTTTGCATATTAGTTTCATTAATTAGCGTGGGTACATGTGAAACCTTGTTTCCCATTGATGGCGATATCCCGACTGTTTATTATTCAGCTTTTTAAATACTTAATTCCTATCTATCCTAGTCTAGCATCAACGTTTTATCATCCGGCTAAATGAGTACTTTTTTCGTTACTAAGAATGTTATTTGTTGTTTCCGGATAACTTTTATTAAGTAAAAATCATTTGATAATCGCTAAGTATATTAAATCTTAAGTGATCCATTTTGTTTGTCTAGGCATACAGTTCGAATTTGGGTTGCTCGTATTCTGTTGATAACTATATTCTACATATTTTTTCAACTCGTGAAATCCCCATTTCATCTTATTGAAGAGATAAATTTTATAAAATGTATCCAGTCAAATGATTGTAGTCAGTCTACTCAAAGAACTATTGTTTATTTGTATACTTTGTGGACAATGACCTGTTTCATGGTCTTACCATTCCTTTCTCTACTTGTCTTCTTAAATGAATTCCATATCATTTGGTTGGTTTTCATTATTATATTCATTCAATTGCGTATACATGTGACTGCTATAAAATGTAATCATATGGATAAATGTAATAAAAGTGAGTTTAGTATTATAGTTTGTTCAAATATATATTTATTATTATTTATTTAAACACAAATATTGGTACAAAAGCGTACCAGATATATATGCGCCACACAAATCTCATTCGATTTGTGTGAGGGCTGTGATACTGCCCAGGTGTCCAAACTGAAGCAGGTGGTTTTCTTAGAGGGCCACACCCGAAGCCTATGATCTGAAGGTCTAGTCCACAAAGCAGTAGAGCAACGTCAGGAGATACAGTCCCATGGTAGCCGGTCACCAACGATTGGTTCATACGTCCTTTGTTCCTTCAGGATCATGGAGTCCATGTTGATCATTGGTTTGGAGACAGGGTTTCCCAACTTCTTTAGGTGGACCCTACATGTCCACCAACCCGATTAAAGCGCCGGACATTTGGTTTTCGTCCTCTCAATTTCGTAAACAACAGTAATGCCACGAGAATGCAGTGAGTAGAACTTCCCTGGCGGAGGCTATGTACACGTGGTCATGTGAGAGTCCATTCCATTGAGATAAGTAACATCAGCTGTTTTTCTTTTCAGAAATCAAATTTTAATGTAGTTTACAGAAACTGTGAATCTTTCCTGATAACCCTACGAATACAACTTCTAATGTTTCCCCACTTATTTTTTACTCATTATTAAATACTAAAAAAATCACCTTCTTAGAAATCATAAAATCTCGTTAAGTTCCTTTTTAACATAAGTAACAGACTTAGTATCCTCCCAACTAATCCATTCTTTTTGTAATTTCTTTAGATTCACTACTGCTTCATGTACCTCAGAAGTGTATCTCATGGATTCTGGCAATATTTCTTTGCTTATTAGATAACTTATCTTTTTTTATAACTGGTCATCAACCAACATTATCTGGAATTCCATGGGATGCTGCTTATGCTGCATATGAAGGTGATCATAATACACGATGGTTACCAGGATTGACTGTTCTTTTGCATTTATATTCAGGTCCTATAATAATTGCTTTCAGTTTACCAACAATTATTATTTTGTCTTCACGCCTTCAGTATGTTCATGGGACGGTGATCCATTCGCATTCTAACAAAAGCCGAAACACTAGTTTTTACAGATTTGTTGATGCTTTGGATTTATTCATTTGGAGATTTATTATTAGTAAAAGTGTGTTGGTAAGTTATTGGCTAGTACTTTTGATGATCTAATTTCATGTGGTTTTATTTATGTAACTAGTAGGAGTATATTTTCAGTAATATGACATATCTAGGCTTTTTGATGAGTCAAAACAAGACTAAAATATCTATCAGTAATGGAGCTTACTCATGAATGTAACTTTCATGTTAGTTGAAAATTCCTAGCAAGGGGTTCAGGGAAAGACCAAGAAGTTGACATGATTCAGCATCTAGTATGCGTGTTGTAAGTACATTTGATAAGAATACTTGAGGAGCTTTAATGACGTTACCTACATCTTCAGTAGAATATACTCGCTTAACATGATTCTCCCAGACACATTTTAAAACTCCGAAACTAATATAATATTGTAGCCGTCGAATAAAATATCGTGACTTAACATTTTCTACGCCTGTTTTAATTTCAACATCTCTGCTCGTGCCTTCTCTGGTATGTTGGTGGCCAATAACGACTTCAGACGTCCTATTGTGGGGTCGAGACACAGATAGCTCAGACATCCGACACTTCTCACCTTGTTAGAACGTATCTGACGTATCAGTCGTTTACGAAGCTCAAGCTGCTTAGTTTCTAACTCAATGCTTACTACTTTTAACCCTCTACGAATTGCTTCTTCGTCAATTACCCTACGTTTAGTATTTACATAGGGGTCAACTGAAGGACAAATATCTTTGAGGTTTTGTTTCACATTATCAAAAGCAAGATTTAAAGAAGTAGGCGAGTTCACCTTAGAGACTGAGAGAACAATGTTTTCAGCGCTTGAATAATCTGTTTCTCCAGAACTGTCGGCGTTGTACTTCATTTTCCTCGTCCTTGTCACTGTTAGGCCAAATTAACCGAACCAAGTTCCGACTAAAGTTCGTTACTGCGAAGATCCAACATTTCTCAACTTTGGTTTGAACTATTGGATCTTTGCAGTAAAAAACTTTGGTCGGAACTTGGTTCGGTTAATTTGGCCTAACAGTCACAAGGACGAGGAATTAGATTTATAGTTTTCCATCACGAACTGACATAAGCTAAAATACTAAAACGGTATTTGGTCAAATGGATGAATGAATTTCGATCCAAAATCCAAGACCTGTTAACCCTAAATTTGATTCGTTTGTCCATGAATTATAGTCTCGACCAGATATCAACCAATGATATTCACTGTATTCAATTTAATAACTGCTTCGTTTAACAAAGAAAATTTAGTGTTACTATGGCGAATACCGTTGGTTTTGATTTCATAGAGAAAATAACCTGTATGTGACAAGTAGCACGAGACTGAAAATGTTAATCCTTGAACTATCCATCTGTGCTTATAATGCTTGTGAATTAAGGTTATATCGAGGCACAGTATGTACATATGCCGATAAGAGGCTGATTAATTCTAGTCCTAAACATCAATGGGAAGATTCGAACAAACAATACTAAGTGAATTTAAAACTTCACCGCATTGCACAAGCAGATAGTTATCAGGACTCATTGGCTAAGTGGATAACGCGATGGCGTTTGAAGCGAACAGTATTAGGTTCGAGTCCTAGAGTGAACATCAACCCTGAGATGCAGGTACATCCAGCTGACGTGTGCCAAGTAGGAAGAAATAATATCTGCAATATTCATATCAGATAGTTGAAAGTGAACTTATGTATTAATCCTGTACAATCTCATTCATAGATACTTTCACATGCAATAGTCTAAATAAAATAGAGTAGCATTACTTTACTAACAAATTTATCAAACACTTATCGAAATTTTCATGTTTTGAATATAAGTTACTCAGTAGATTTATAAGTAATCAGATGCAGTAGACAACACTAAGTGAATTTAAATCTTTATCCCATTGCACAAGTATATGGTTGTCAGGACTCAGTAGCTAACTGGATAACGCGATGACGTTTGAAGCGAACGGGGCGAGACTATAGTTTATGGACGACCTTTGAACGAACCTTAAGTGACCTTGGGAAATATTAGCCAATCAGTAAACAGTCAGCATAGAGTAAAAATATATTATACAAAATATGGTCCAAAAATTTGTCAATGCTAGAAAAAAGTTCAAAAGTTCTAAATTCGTAATGCATAAGGTAGACGAACTCATCCATATGGCTCCATAATAGTTAGTCCCTGGAGCCATGATAAGGTCACAAAATCCCTCTCAGCCCCGACCACATATCTTCATTATTGTTTGTGTGTACCGCGGTTGTGTAAGTTTATCATTTTTATTATGGATATGTCCCTGCAATACTTATACCACGGAATAGTCGAAGCTTCAGTAACATCTGCGATTATTGCAGCCAATGTTACTGGTGCTTTTATTATACAGTTCGCGGCAATTATTATAATATGCCTTAGTCTCAATCTGGATCGAGCGATAAGGGTTTCTATTCTAGTAAACGTCTTCCTTCAACATATATTACATCGAAGGACAACATCACGGTAGTCTGCACAAGGTCTACAAATCATCTAATTACCACAATTACAAATACAGGAACATCTTAGTAGTCTCATTTGTTGTAACCGCTTAATTGTCACGTTTTCTCTAAAATCCTTTGTGAACCGATTGTACATATGCATCAGGTACTGAAATTGGAGCTGTGACCTTGAAATCCCTCAAATGCTTCTGAGTAGCTCCTCCATAAGTTATAGTCACGCTGCGAACGGTACAGGATTCAAGTCCCACAGTGAACATCAACTCCGAGATGCAGGCACATCCAACTGATGAATGCCAAGTAGGACGAAACTAGCGTCTAACTGGATTCCACTATCCATCTTTGCTTATAATTGTTTGATTGTATATGATATCAAAATTACAAATGATATTAACACCTTTAAGCTTTTTTTTCTTCTTATATATTATAGACCTTAGGTTGTATGTTAAGCACTGGTTTATTACGTCGTCATTTAATGGTATGGAAAATATTTGCACCACATTTATTATTTTCAATGTTAAGTCTACTTATATCAGCTGTATGTCTTCCATTGATTCGTTTTTTGGTTGTATATTGTTTACATAATAGAATTTGTAAAATCTTAAAAAGTCATTTCAATATACATAAATGTGTATAAGTATATTCCTTTTTGTCAATGTCATTACATTTTCTGTGTAATCCCACAATACTGTTATATCCCGAATAGAATGGTACCTTTTGAGATCCATTTAATGGACCAGTACTATGGGTATATTTCCTATTATATGATGGTTAAGTAACTTAACTATTCATATTCATGTTCCTTTCATTGTGAGCTTCATTTTGACCCACAGACTATTATTATACGATTTACCATTCCTGAGTTATCCCCAGTCTATTAATTACTGTCCCCCTATTCACAGCCACATTTGGCTAAATTTTGTACAAATGTTATTTTCTATTTTATGGTACGATGTGGTTAGTTTGTTTGGTATATAGACCCAGTATGTTTGAAATATAATGATTCATACCGCAGAGGCTGTTATTGGTGTTCTGAACTTAACTGGCTGGGCTAGGCAGAAAACAGAACCGACAAGTGCTCTAGACTGCTTGTACGGGTTTCCTGTGTCATTGGTCCGATCGATAAATCACTGTTCTCTAATTGGCGGTCTTATTACGTTATACATTCACAGGGCATCCAGGAGGTCACACGTTATAACAAATATCATTAAGAATTTAAGAGAAATAAAACAAAAATTCCAAGTTTCATTTAAATGTTTCAAATAAATTATTCTATATATAAGAACTTTCGTCTAAATTAGAGCGAATAGTTTCATAGTATTTAGACGCCGAGTTAATGTAAGACATTAAATAGGAAGAATATATTTGTAAAATGTCAGCGAATGAATTTAAAGTAAATCCTTGTATATCGTTTAAGCCTGATTACTTTATTAAGTGCCCCCAAATGCCCTGGTACGGCCGAGAGTGAGGAGAGTCCGCTCTCCCTCTCCAAATGCTCTCACATGGCCACGCGTATATAGCCTCTGCCACACAAGTTCTACTCACTGCCTTCTCGTGGCGGGGGTGTTGTTTACGAAATTGAGAGGACGAAGAGAGAATGTCCGGCGATTTAACCGGGTTGGTGGACGTGGAGTGTCCACGTAGGGGAGTCGGAAAACCGTGATTCCAAACCAATGGTGCACATGGGCTGGCTCCAGTATCCTGAGAGAACAAATGGAGTATGAATCAATCGTTGGTCACCGGCTACCATGGGACTGCATCTCCTCACGATGCTCCACTGCCTTGTAGATTAGACCTTTAGGTCAAAGACTCCGGGTGTGGCCCCTTAAGAAAACCACCTGCTTCGGTTTCGGCACCTGATCAGTATCACAGCCCTCACCCAAATCAAATGAGATTTGTGTGGCACATATTTATCTGGTGCTTCCTTGTACCAATATTCATGTGTATTAATAAAATAAACTTTATTAACTGACTGATATTTATCCTGTTAAAGATCAATAACTTCAAAGAAATAATATATTGTTCAGCATAGAATGCTTCGTTAATTCTTTTCCATACTTTTAATTACAAATAATAACATTATTTGTAAGCCTAAATATACTATTCTCTTATAGTCAAATGTCTGGCAAATGGAGCTCAATGCTAACTAGTATTGGGGATGGTTGGAAAAGAGTTAGGGGCGGCCAAACTAAAACGTGGCATCAGACTATAAAGTCACTAACTTCTAGTCTGAGCCATGTTGGTAGATGCAGACTACTTGGTTGGGGTCCGCGTAACTATCGTAACCAGTGGTTGGAGACTCTGAGTGACATGGCTCAGAATCGACCACAATGGCGTAGGTGTATACACTCTTTATCATCCCTTAAACCTTGAGATTAAAATTGCTTCATAACGTTCTTCCTTCCTATACTATATCCTTATATACAACCTTTCTTTATATACTACCACCACTGAATTAATTACTTCTATGAATTCGGTGTTCATCTTGTTTTGCTAATGAGTGAGGTATGGCAACTTGGATCGATGCATATATGTGTCTGGTCCTACGTTGTAGCTGACTAACTTTCACTATCGTTGACTGTCTTCATGTACAATATCCTCATATACAATTTTTTTCTATAAATATTACCACCATTAAATTAACTACTATGAATTTGGTATTCATTTTGTTGTGTTAATGGGTCGTGGCAACTTGGACCGATGCATATATGTGCCTGGTCCTACGTTGTAGCTGACTGACTTACTGAAATAGAGTTAGGAAACGCGAATATATAGCCTCTGCCAGGGAAGTCCTACTCACTACCTTCTCGTGGCGGGGGTGTTGTTCACAAAAGTGAGAGGACGAAAAGCGAATGTCCGGCGCTTTCACCGGGTCGGTGGATGTGGAGGATCCACCTAGGGGAGTTGGAAAACCCTGATTGCAAACCAATAATGCACATGGGCTCCAGTATCCTGATGGAACGAATGGCGTATGAACCAACTGTTGGTCACCGGCTACCATGTGACTGCATCTCCTTACGATGCTCCACTGCCTTGTGGACTAGACCTTTATGTCAAAGGCTCGGGGTGTGGCCTCCTAAGAAAACCACCTGCTTCGGTTTGGGCACGTGGCAGTATCACAGCCCTCACACAAATCGAATGAGATTTGTGAGGCACATATTTATCTGGTGTTTCCTTGTACCAATATTTATGTGTTTAAATAAATAAATAGGAAAATGTGCTCGGTCGATACAATATACTATTTTGTTACGATCTTCAAGTCAATTTCTTATCATTTTCTTAAAGCTTTTATTTTTACTCTTCCAGTTCAAAATTGTTTATACCCTTTCAAGGTGTACAATATCTATAATAAACTCATCATATCATCAGTGAAGTTGATACTTATCAGAAAAGTGTAAACCTCTTTGAATAAATTTGAGAATTCAATGGACTAGATTTTCTGAAGATCACTTTGAAGTTCATTTCAGGAACTATAAATCTGTTTATATAATTTGGAGGCTCTAACAACCAACTTCTGATATTCTAATAATCTCGTCTAAAAAGCAAAGATTTTCCTGTCCTATTCAGAATAATGATTGGGAAGCTTATTGATTTATTTTAGATCTTAATTTGATTATCTATGGTCCCACCACCATACTTCTATACCCGGTAACATCCTTTATTATGGTAGATAGTAATATGTAGCATATTTCCTTCAAGCAAAGATGGATAGTGGCTAGCAGTGGAATCCAGGACGCGCGTTTCGTCCTATTTCGGACTCGTCAGCTGGATGTACCTGCATCTCAGAGTTGATGTTCACTCTGGGACTCGAACCCAGTACCCTTGCTTCAAACGCCATCGCGTTATCCACTCGGCCAATTAGAGACTGACCAGTTGCAGTCCTAACACATCGATGGGAAGATTCAAACAAACAATACTAAGTGAATTTAAAATATTTCCTTCAAGTTATTTAATATCTACTAACATACCATACAATAGCTTAGAGCGATTGTCTTCGTCTGTACTTGAGGATTTATAAATGAGAGACTAACTTTCCCCCAAACGTAACTTTGTATGAAACCCATTTCAATCATTCGTATGGTGTGTTCTTGATTACCTAGTCAACAAAAGGGGTAAACTACGATAAACATTAAATTGTGATACATAGTTACCTAGAACTATTCCTTACTTCAACATGTTTGTTTCTGTTGTCTTAGTATATTTGAGTGTTGCTCCGCGATCAAATGCCAGTATATCGCACTTGTATTGCGTCCTAGTAGAGTCAGTTGTTATACATCCTGGGTGGCTCATATATTGACACTAAGACCACAGGCGGCTAGCTACTCTGAAACGTCGTTCACTATCAGATTATTTGATTTAAAGCAACTCCTAAATGATTAAAGTGATCAATATAAACCAGCTATGATGCGTAATTTCATATTAAACTGGTGTGAAGTACATGGTATTGGTTTTAAAAGTCAACTTTGTAAGTATATCTGCAACTAATTAACAAAGTATGTAGTTCAATGTATCAATCTCACCATCCTTTAATTTTTCCATAAATAACATTTCGTATACATATCTCAAGGATATACGCGGTGGTAATGTTGATTCTTTTTACTTGGAAAGAAACTTCTCAATGTCGATTATACGGATTTTATTATACCACCAATATAGGGTCTACTTAAATTACACGCATCTTGATAATTAACTTCTATGATTCGCGCTCCCCATCGTCAAAATGTAAAGTACTATAGTGCTGTACTTGCTGTTGCCCCTGGAAATGCCGAGAATGTATGTTACAAAGCCATTTCCGTGGTATCATTGTTAAATCTCAAGGAAGAATAAATGAACGATGGCTTCTAGGTATTATTTATGAACTATTATCATATATATTCCTATTGGATAACTGTTAAGCAACTTCATAAGTCTGAAATATATAATTCATACAATGGGAGCTGAGATTGTTTTCTGGACTCAAACATATAGGGCTAGGTGAGAAGAACCAATAAGGACTCAGAGTTGACTCTAAGCTGCTTGTACTGGTTAACGCCATCACTGGTTGATACAGTACCAAGGCCGTATAAGTCAGTGTTCTGATTGGTGGTCCTACCACATGATATTGACAGAGCATAAGAACATAACAATCATAACAGGATTCGAGAGGTCTCATTATGTCTTTCTTTGCTTTACTAACGCTGATTTAATAGGGAAATTGATGTAATACTTATATTTTATATGAGGTGGAAATCAGCTTTCACTAAATCAAGTAATACTTACTTCTTGTTAGCGTTCTTTTAGCGAGTTAGTTTTCTACGGGATGGGGTCGCTAACCTCATGCCCGACCTTCCTCCTTTATCCGAGCTTGGGACTGGCAGTAGCCCCCGGAGGAGCTACAGGCGAAGTTAAATCAAGTAATAGCATATTAGGAAATAGATTACTTAGTCTGATAAATTGGAAGACTAGCTTCTAGCAAAAATGCATCTGTCACTTAGTATTAACCCTGTTATCGTTTGTAGTTTGATCCCTCTGGTCAGTAAGTCGAACTAGTCTGGAGTTCTTTTTGTTGACGATGCTTAGAGGGTGTGTAGATAATTATGTGCCAAAAGATCAAAGTCTATCTGTCAAGTAATAGATAAGGTAATAGTGACTTATTTTAGATTCTTTAGTTAATGAAGGCCGCTGAATTCATGGAGGATAAGATAAAGACGTACCTATTATACTTGAGTTTGTGCCTCACCAACTTGATTTGTTCACTTAAATCCACGGGAGTTAAACCTTTCAATAAAAAAAGCCAGGTACATTGATGGAAGCAGTTGTCCCTTACAACGAATGTAGCTATCCGCTAATCTTTTCTTCAGCGCAAATCAATTCAAAGTTTTATTTACTAACACCCATCTGTATGATAAGTGGATATTATGAAGTTTAGATTATACTGATAGCCATAAAAGTAAGCCATTAAACTGAATTAAAAATGTGTGACAACTACAAAATAAGAAATTGTAGTGTAGCTTTTTCAATTAATGAGAAGGGGTTTTGTGGAGATTTCAGTATTTTCGTAGTTGAAATCATGAGTCAATTGAAGCTAGACCACCATGGAATCGAATCTCACTCGCGAGGCGGGATCGTGGATGCGCACTGCTGGGGACGAAACGACCGTCCAGTGCTTCCAGGTTTTTCAATTAGATGAATGATGGTCTGTAAGAGAATAGGAACGGACTAAGATTTGTAATAATAGTAATCGAAGGTATGAAGATGTGACTTTGACTGTAAGATGTTCATATAAAACTTTTTGAATAGAATAAGACTACTAATAATGGAAATGTTAAGATAGATTGGGTGGGAAACTGGTATTCACAGACGATGTTATACTTTCGTATCACTAACGCTTCTACAATCTGTGCACCTTTTGTTAAGGTAGATTATATATTACGGCTGATTAGATCTTCGTCTAGAATTCATGGTTTGTGCCGTTTTCATATTCTTCCAAAAATAATATGCGTTTTAGCCAGCGTATGACGATGAAGTATTCAGCGATTAACTAGTGTGAAATTTCGTACACTACTCACCAGTAGGCTGTTTTCACTTCTACAATATTTTGATTTCTCTGAACTCAGATGCAAGCAAACAAGGGATAGGGTCATTTTAAATGTAGAAAGATGCAAATTCATTATTTTGTTGTTGAAACTACCTATAAGTTTGTGGCTCAAATCTTGAAATCTTTCTACAGCAAACAATTCAGATGATTTTCCCGCTATGCAAACAACAAGTTTTGAAAGTCCGACTAACTATTAATATTTATTTATTTATTTAAACACATAAATATTGGTACAAGGAAGCACCAGATACATATGCTCCACACAAATCTCATTTGATTTGTGTGAGGGCTGTGATACTGTCCGAGTGCCCAAACCGAAGCAGGTGGTTTTCTTACGAGGCCACAACCGGAGCCTTTAACCTAAAGATCTGATCTATGAGGCAGTGGAGCATCGTGAGGAGATGCAATCCCGTAGTAGCCGGTGACCAACGATTGATTCATACGCCATTTGTTCCATCAGGATACTGGAGCCAGCCCATGTGCACCATTGGTTTGGAATCACGGTTTTCCAACTCCCCTAGGTGGACTTTCCGTGTCCACCGACCCGGTTATATCGCCGGACATTCACTTTTCGTCCTCTCAATTTCGTAAACAACATCCCCGCCACGAGAAGGCAGTAAGTAGGACTTCCCTGTAAGAAGCTATATAAGCGTGGCCATGTGAGAGCATTTGGAGAGGGAGAGTGGAATCTTCTCACTCTCGGTCGTACCAGGGCATTTGAGGAATTTCTAATGTCACACTTTCGCCATTTTCGTTAATTTTTGCAAAAGGTTCTACTTTACGTACACATGACATAAGCCAGTCGGATAGATAGTCACTAATCAAATTTATTGTAGCATATATGGAGTAAAAGTAAATATATGGTAGTGTGTATAATGCTAAACAGGCTAGTTATTCATGGTATATCCAAACAATAACTGATCAAAATTAGTAAAGGTACCTCGTTGTCCATAAGCTCGAGATGAAACAGATGTAGTAGAAATTTCTAATTATTAATCATAAGTAGACATACTGTAGTTAATTGTACTCTGTCTTGTCTGCTTGGATCATTCGGGTTTGCTCGTACGGTGTAGGTAGGGATTCGACCGTCATTCATTGTTAGAAACCTTTTTGAAAGATAAGTGTTTCGTTGAAGTCAATTCTGTCTAATGCTATCGCTTATTTAGAAATCATTCTCATTAAACGGGGATTTAATAAGGAGTAACCGAATGGCATCCATCATTCTATTCACATTATAATGCACCTTAAATTTACCCATTTCACTATGTGCAAATCGAAGTTATCAAATTACATTCACTGAATGAATGAAATCCTGACAAGGTTAACTTTTAGTAAATTCAATGACAAACCATTGATACCGGTGTTCGAGAAGTTGACTAAATTAGTTAATGGCTTTGAATAGCCTACTGTAATGACATGAGTTCTGTCAGTGAAACAGATCAAGCAGAATGGTCAGGGTTGTCCACGACATCATACTGTATGTTTAGTTTCAATGATGTGTCATGCTTGATTTCATTTTCCTGTAAGAAAGACTTCATCGATAAACAGAACTGGTGCCATAATGAAAACATATATCAACTGTCATGTATTTCTTTTTTCACCCCTATTTCCATCAAATCTTTAGTGAGTTATTTCATCACACATTCAGCAATCAGATAATGAAAGTGCCACTTGATGAAGAACAAACAAATCTAAATAAGCAATGGAGAAAAAGAACAGATCCTTGTATTGTATAGGGGCCCATATGATCAGGCCATCTACTTTGAGGAACAATTGAATCACCTATTATGATTATTAACTAATTCCCATAGATTGGCTGTAGGAGGGGGAATGACCCATCAGCCAACGGTGCAATGACTGTCTTTTGAAGAATGACAATGATATAATGACCGAGATCACTACATAATCCCTTATGGTGCTAGATACAGTTTTCCAAGCCCTATAATAAGAATAGAGTAAGAAAATAGCGGGCAGATAAACTTTCGCAATACAGTTTAGTTCCTAACTCGAAACTTGTATGATAACATGGATTAATTAGCTTATATCACAACAGTATAGATAGGGCAATCCAATGTACACATAAATACATCATATTTGAAGGTAAACACAATTGTATTTTCGTAGTGAATCAATAATAACTTGGCGAGAAGACAACACAAATCGATAATTATGCACCCAGTCATAGCGTCTTAACATAAGAATCTAGGAATACTATGATTCAAGTGTTTAATAATTATACAGTAGAAACATAAACAGGCAGTTCTTGTCAAGATAGTTCCGAAAGTACAACTTTCTCAGTATTCACACTGTTGTAGCGATTAGCCTACCCTCTCACTTACTTACTTACTTACTTACTTACTTACTTACTTACGCCTGTTACCCTCAGTGAAGCATAGGCCGCCGACGAGAATTCTCCAACCCACTCTGTCCTGGGCCTTCCTTTCTTGTTCTATCCGATTTTTATTCATTTTTCTCATATCTGTCTCCATTTCTCGGCGTAAGGTGTTCTTTGGTCTTCCTCTTCTCCTTTGACCTTCGGGATTCCATGTGAGGGCTTACCTTGTGACGCAGTTGATTGATTTCCTGAATGTGTGTTCTATCCACTCCCAGCGCTTCTTCCTGATTTCTTCCCCCACTGGAATCTGGTTTGTTGTCTCCCACAGTAGAATGTTGCTGATAATGTCTGACCAACGTATCCGAAGTATTTTGCGTAGACAAATGGTAATAAACATTTGTATCTTCTGGATGATGGCTTTCGTAGTTCTCCAGGTTTCCACCCCATACAGTAGAACTGTCTTGACATTTGTATTGAAAATTCTGATCTTGTTGTTGGTTGACAGACAATTGTTTTGAGTTCCAGATGTTTTTCAGTTGTAAATATGCTGCTCTTGCTTTGCCGATCCTCGCCTTTACATCTGCATGTGATCCACCGTGTTTAGCGATGATGCTGCCCAGAAGCCTACTCTCTCTCAGAAATTAATTAATCTAGAGTTTACAGAGCTTTGTCAATAAAGGTCATTTCCAGGAAAGTACGAGCAAAGTTTGTTCCTCTACATGAGATAGGCTGCTTCATGAATTGTTATCCTATCAATTCTCATAGTTTACTCTTTTGTCTTATTACCTTGAAGAGATGTCGGTTTGTTGAAGAAGTTATATGAATTTGTAAGAAAGATGCTAAGTGATTACCTAGAATGAATTCTCTGAAACTAACTTTTCAATTCATCTTTTAGATATTTCTAAACACCTCGCTGAATTTGACCATGTAAATTTAAAATAGGCATGGTGGACACAATGGAGGAGGAATTGAATAAAGTCTGACGAACAGTTATGGATAACGACTAGACCCTACCAGTACCCTGAAACGAAAATATCAAGTGAAAAGTATCCCTACGATACTGGACAGTTTGGCCATGAATACTAAACTCACAAAAAGTACTTTAACGAAACTCCCCTAAATAGAAAATTGAAGATCTCCGAAAAAGACGCTTCCTTTGGTGGAACTTTAAGCTTCCTCTGTAAATACTTCATTCGAAAGTATGTTAAGATAAACCTTTCTCCTCCCTTTACCTTAATATGAATCTATCAGTTAACTTGATTTTGTGGGACAAGTTATATTGATCGTACAATGCATGCGATTCGCAAGCAGATATGCGAAGACTACACTTGTCTATACAAAGACAAATACAAGTCAGTCAACAAATTTATTCTTGAAAATTTGATCAACTCTGGTTTGATTCGATGTCAGAAGATCTAGTCTATTTGGTTGGGGTCTGGAGGATCATTGGTTATCATGACTCGATATTTGTCAAAATGACCAGGTTGTATTTACTTTTTATATACCTCTTCATCGGGACTCGTCGTAATCTTTCATACATAACTCCTTTTTAAAGCAGATTTTTAATGTTTAGTCTTATTATTATTGTTAGTACGATTATTTTGACTCCATCATCATTCATCTTATGAATTTCATCTCTTTATAGTGATTCAGTATGTTATCCTGGGTCGCTTCACAATTATGTCAGCCTATAAGTTGATTATGATTTATGTCAACTGTGATCATCATTTGAGATTATCTGTGACGTCTGAAGAACAGGTTCAAAGAACGTTTGAACAGCTGAAGGTTGATCTCTGTGTTCATTGGGAACATAAGCTTACTACATCTAAATTCACTTGGTGTTGTTTAATTGTATCTTCCGATTGTTATTTACGACTTCAATTGATCAGTCTCTTATTGGCATATGTGCATCCTGTGCGGACTGCCTCGATATTGCCTTAAGTCACAAGCTTTATAAGTAAAGATTGATAATAGCTAGTAGTAGAATCCAGCAGGCGTGTCTCGTTCTATTTGAGACTCATCAGATGAATTCACCTGCATCTCAGAGTTGAAAATCACTCTGAGACTCAAACACAGTACCTTTCGCTTCAAACGCCATCGCGTTATTCACTTAGCTACTGAGTTCAGGTATCCATCTGCTTGTGCAATGGGATAAAGTTTTAAATTCACTTAGTGTTGTCTACTACATCTGATTACTTGTAAATCTACTGAGTAACTTATATTCGAAATATGAAAATTTCGATAAGTGTTTGATAAATTTGTTAGTAACGTAATGCTACTCTTCACCAATTGTCTTCAGTGAGTTGTTATCTCACAACAGACATTGTTGAACTCCACTGGTCACTGCTTCTCACTAGAACTCCAGGACATATATCTTGAAGTCGGTTAAGTGCTCTGGCGCGAGACTGGTAGGTCCTGAGTTCGAGTCTCGTGAAGCGGGATCGTGGATGGGCACTGCTGAGGAGTCCTACAACAGGACGAATATTCTCTGAAGAAGTGGCTTACACTAGGTCACGAAACGTCAGAAAATCTAATTTTTCTACTCATTGGGATATTACAAATATATTAATTTATTTATAACAATCTACCCAATGGTCAATTTATTCAAAATCATTCATTCAGTTTCTTTTGATGTACAAAAGTTAATTAACAACACACAAACTTAAAAATAACTGCCGAACACGTTTAATTCACTAAAATGTTGAATCAGTAAGGCAGAATGAGGTTACTTTCATTAATAATGATATAACTTGTAGTCTTATACCTCATTAATATATAAACTTAATGATAGCGCCAATTAGAGATCAGTGAATTATCAACCCAACCAATAGCACATAAACTCCTACGAGTAATCAAAATTCCTTATCGATACTTCTTTCTCCCTAGACCTGCATATTAATTCCAGAAACGCTAATTTCAACCTTTGTGGTATGAATCATTATATTTCAAACATACTGGGTTTATATACCAACCAGATAGACCACATCGTATCATAAAATAGAAAACAATATTTGTACAAGAATTAGCCAGATATAGTTGTGATTCTGATGGACTGTAATTAATAGACTGGTCATAACTCAAGAACGGTAAATCGTATAATAATAGTTCGCAGATCAAAATAAAGCTTATAATAAGGGAAGACATGGATATGAATAGTTTATTTAGTTAAAAATTATACAATAGAAAATATATGTATCATGATAAGCAAAGATGGATAGTGGCTAGTAGTGGAAACCAGGACGCGCGTTTCGTCCTATTTCGGACTCGTCAGCTGGATGTACCTGCATCTTAGACTTGTTGATGTTCACTCTGGGACTCGAACCCAGTACCCTTGCTTCAAACGCCATCGCGTTATCCACTCGGCTACTGAGATGCAGGTACATCCAGCTGACGAGTTAATGTTCACTCTAGCACTCGAACCCAATACCTTTTGCTCTAAACGTCATCGTTTTATCCACTTACCTACTGAGTCCTGATAGTCACTTGCTTGTGAAATGGGATGAAGTTTAAATTCATTTAGTATTATTTGTTTAAATCTTCCCATTGATCAAGGCTATATTGAGGCAATACGCATAGTATGTACATATACCAATTAGAGACTGAACAGTTGCAGTCCAAAAAAACATCAATGAGAAGATTCAAACAAACAATACTAAATGAGATAACATAACGTTTAATCAACTTTCACTATGATATATATACATATCTATTGAGCACACACCTTTTAAATAAGAATACATAATGGTAACCTAATTCATAACCAAATTCCTTCCACAATTGGGTTCATCATTATCATTATCATTATATATCATATATATATGCCAAATAAGAAGGTCAAATTAATACGGAAGATCAATTACTCATATCAAAGTATCAGTAGTATATAGATATAGATATAGGTACAAATATTGATCTTTCAATTAGCTATTCTTCTTCTTCTTCAATCATTGAACTAAATTCATATATATCCATTTTAAGGACAACTTTATAATTAAATTAGTTAAAATAATGAACTGGTTTATTGAAGAGATAATTAATAAGTAGTATATATATATATACATACTGAATAAAAAAGTTATACTCAATCAAATTAAGTGTACATCATTAAATCTTTAAAGTGTTTTGTTGGTTACAAACACACACACACACACAAACAAACAAATTTAAATCTATATTATTGATTATTTCAAAGAATTTTGTTGCTATGTGTTTTTTTTTAATATTTTTTTTTAAAAAAAAGAAATTATGGTAGATTATATCATTGAACTTCCTTCTTTTTTTTAAACGGTTTAAACGAAAAGTGAACAGGAATGCCTGATGAACAGTTGCTCAAACATCGTGGATTAAATGAAGTTAGACATTAATACCGTTGGATGTCGACCGGCTCAGTAGTCTGTCGGTTAAATGCTCTGATGCGAGGCTGATATGTCCTGGGTTCGAATCTTGCAAGGCGAGGTCGTGGATGCGCACTGCTGAGGAGCCCCATAATAGGACGAAACGACCGTCCAGTGCTTCCGAGTTTTTCATGGTGGTCTACCTTCAATTGACTTATGCTTTAAACTATGAAAAAAATTAAAAAATTTTTTTTAATCAATTAATTTGTCAAAAATTAGAATTCATTGACAAATGTGTATTATGAATCTTATTTTGAGTGTTAATACAAGATATTGAGTTTTTTCAATATCTAGAGCTTACATTTTCAAGATACCGCCTACAATTCGAGGACTCGAACGATAGAATCCTTCAAGTCGTAGATGGTGTAGTATATTTGTGAGTCGTGTTGTATTGAGGCTGGTGTCGTTGGCACATAGACACGCCTCCATAGATCAGTGGTTAAAGCACTGGTCTAGTAAACCAGGAGTCGAGAGTTCAATTCTCCCTGAAGGCAGTATGTTCGTACTCACATTGAACTGGGATCATGTTCAAGTGATCTTTTGCTGGTTATACACACACACACACACAAAACAATCTTAAATCTATACTATTGATTATTCCAAAGAATTTTGTTGCCATGCATTTTTTTATATATTTTTAAAAAAAATTTATGGTAGATTATATCTTTGAACTTCCTTCTTTTTTTAACGGTTTAAACCAAAAAAATTTTAAAAAAATTAATATTATGAATCTTATTTTGAATGATAATACAAGTTGTTGAGTTATATTCAATATATATCTAGAGCTTAGACTCTTAATATACCGCCTACAATTCGAGGACTCGGATGGTAGAATCCTTCAAGTCGTAAACGAAAAGATAGAAGAAAAGTGAAAAGAATGCTATTCAAAACAGTTTGAACTATAGCACAAAACTGTCAAGTACTTATAGTTTTTAGTAAAAATCAAATCATCATTATAGTCCTCTAATCCTCCTCATACAAGGGGTTATTGGCATTTATCTAATAGGGAAACTACATGTAGGGATTCTTGAGTATTCTCCCAAAAGATGATTGGATGGGATATATTCAACTCTTTCTGAGCTTCTTAGAGCTTCCTTCAGTTCACTCGTGAGCCATCCTCATAATATTGATACATCTCATCTGTTTAGGATTATTGTGGACTAATTCCTGATAATTATAGATAGTAATTTTAACTATTGGTTACTGGGAAACGTTGTGCTAGTTACTGTTGATTAGTGAAACCTACCCAAACCACATTTGATTAGAACTGTAATGACTAAATACTAATTACTTAATAGAATCAGAACATTATGATATATTCTGGTAAATGTTTTTTTCAATATATTCTGTCATTGAAATAGATTAATGAAGTTTAAAAGTCAGATGACTTCAGGCCATAAGTAAGGTATCACATTTGTTATATCTTAATGAAGATTAAATTATGAGTAACCTCTGCGAACTATTAGTGGACTAATATTACATACATATTCCTATTGCATAACTATTCAGCAATTAGATTGTGTATATCTATATTCCTCTTATCATAAGCTTCATTTTGACCTGTAGATTGGATGCCGGCTCAGTGGTCTATCGGTTAAGTGCTTCGGCGCGAGACTGGTAGGTACTGGGTTCGAATCTCGCGAGTGCGGGATCGTGGATGCGCGCTGCTGAGGAGTCCCATAATAGAACGAAACGACCTTGCAGTGCTTCCAGGTTTTCCATGGTGGTCTAGCTTCAGTTGACTCATCATTTCAACTATGAAAATGCTATATACTATTATTATTATGCGATTCACTGTTCTTAAATTATGTTCACTTTATTAATTACAATCTCCCACGTTCACACCCACATTTTCACTTGATATTTTATAAATGTTATTTCTTATTCTATGATGTGATGTAGTCTGTTTAGCTGGTATATAAACCAAGTATTTTACAATAAATGATTCGTATGGCGGGAGTTGTTATTGGCGTTCTGGATTCCACTGAAAGGGCTAGGCGAACAAAGTAAGGATTAGTAAGGATGCCAGACTGCTCATACCGGTCGAACGTCATCGGTTTGGTATAGTACTTATTTTTCTGGTTAGCGATTTTGCAGAGAGCTAGTTTTCTACGGGATGGTGCCGCAAACCCTATGCTCAACCCTCCTCCTTTACCCGTGCTTGGGATAGTCAGTAACTCTAGAAGAGCTATAGGCGGAGTTTTTGGCATAGTACTAAGATTGAATAAGTCGTATTTCGATTGATGAATAAATCACGTGATAATTAGTCGGGCTTCAAGTCACAACAACTTCGCTTATAAATCAATGACATATATACAAGTGTTGAGTCTAGTTGCTCCATAGTTGGTCTGGTTTGAAATTCTTGAGCAATAATACATCGTCAAATGAAGGTTTATTAGGAACTAGGATAAGTTATGTTGTCATTTGTCATTGATAACGTCTTACTAAAAGGCAAACACAAGAACTGTACTAAAGTTTAAGTAACTTTTCAGTTAGTTCCATGTAACCACTTAACAATTCAGTACCAAATTTTACACTGGGTAATTAAAACTACTCATTAATGAAGGTTGTCAGTAGTTAGTTTGCTTGAAACCATTCACATTACAAGTCTCAGACAAATGAAAGATCGATGAAAGTAAGAAAAATGATCGGTTGAGTTTTTGTAGTTTTGTAATGATCACCAGATCAAGTTTAATTCCAGTACCTATTTTAAAGAGTATTCAATCAGTAAATTTATATGATGGATAAATTTCTACAATTGATCAGCCTCTTATTGACATATATACATAATGTGCGTATTGCCTTGATATTGCCTTAATTCACTAGCATTATAAGCAAAGATGAATAATGGCTAGCCAATAAGAGACTGATCAATTACAGTCCTAAACATCAATAGGAAGATTCAAATAAACAATACTAAGTGAATTTAAACTTCACCCAATTGCACAAGCAAGTGACTATCAGGACTCAGTAGCTAACTGGATAACGCGATGACGTTTGAAGCGAAAGGTACTGGGTTCAAGTCCCAGAGTGAACATCAACTCCGAGATACAGATACATCCAGCTGACGAGTCTAAAATAGGACGAAACGCGCGCTAAACTGGATTCCACTGCTAGCCACTGTCCATCTTTGCTAATAACAATAATAATACTAATAACCTAACTTTGTACTCTTATGTAGTATCGTTTGGCATGTTAAGCCCATATACTTTATCCTAGCTTCTGACCAAGTCAATTCGCCTATCCCTTATGAGTCATATTTTGATCTTGTTAATTATTCGCTTATTAACCTTGACTATACTTTTTATATGAGCGCATATGCATGCACACTTCGTATCTTATTCATCATATGTCTGTCATTCATTTTTATCTGACTATAAATGTTGATTAACGCTTGCTTAAAATGAGTTGGCTTCCCCGCCATCTCTAATACGCATTATTTAGCTTCGCTTTCTCGAGTTGGCTTACCAACCATCTCCACTATGCATCATCTTTGCTTCGCTCTCGAGTTGGCTTACCAGTTATCTCCACTACGTGTCATGTATACTTTGCTCGCTTACATTTGCTCAAATGCTCACAGCTTTCTGGTCTGCATCATTTATCAATAAAAATGTAGTTACCGCTTCCTTTTGCTTTCTGATTATATACACCGTTAAAATTGATATAATAACGGTTATTGAAGTGAACTATTAGTGAAGCACGGCACTACACTTATCTAAATCTCTTTCTGGTTATTTTCTTTCTTTCTTTCTTGTGAAGTTCATTTCTCTTTATAAAACTCACTAAAAGAATTCCTTTGATTATGTAATTTGCATGTCTTTCTTTATTATTTGTATGTATGTATGTATGTATCATCTATTATAAGTAATTTTATAAGTAGTAAATTCATTTCAATTTTTTTTTCTATTTTATTCCTATTTGATCCAATTTTATTTATTAATAACAACAAAAAAAAAGAAAAAAAGAAAAAAGAAAAGAAAAAAGAAAAGAAAGAAAAACAAAACTTTTCTCTTATAAATGATGATTCTTTTATTCATTGTCAACTTTGATATAATTAAACTTTAACTACATAGCAACTAGATCATAATGATAATTCATATCACAATGTGAATAGTAAAGTATTTTGTATCATTATTAAATGTTTATTAACTAGATCAGTGATAATCATTTATTAAATAGTTATTACCTATTGAAGAAAAACACTTCAAAGTGAATTACATTCAAACAATATATACATATTTGGATAGTTAAGATCATGAATCAACTGACAGTAGATCACCATGGAAGCACTGAATGGCTATTTCGTCCTATACTGGGACTCATCAGAAGTGCATATCTGCGATCCCGCCTCACGAGATTCGAAATTGATAGGTCCTGGGTTCGTATCTCGTGAGGTGGGATGGTAGATGCGAACTGTTGAGGAGTCCCATAATAGGACGAAATAGCCGTTCAGTGCTTCCAGATTTTTCCATGATGGTCTAGCTTCAATTGATTCATGATCTCAACTCTATAAAATTACTATAATATCCACAAAACCCTCTTCTGATAATAATATATACATATATCAGAAAGGAATTTTATGGAAATTGTACTAATTTAATAGTTCAGGTCCTTTGAGCTAGATCAAGAATACGCGCCTGAAGAGGAGTCTTACACTAGGACGAAACAGTCATTCAGTGCTTCCAGGTTTTTAAAGGTGGTCTTGCTTTAATCAACTCATGAATTAAATATATGTATGGTTAAATAGCTGTTACATTCTTTTGATAATTTTCTAGTGAAAATAACCACTAGTTGATTAAATTACAAAAAGAACCTACGATAAATATGATTTAATTACATATTTTATATAGGAAATTTCACATTTCTTCAAATGCCCTGGTACGGCTGAGGGTGGGGTAGTCAGCTCTCTCTCTCTCTCTCTTCAAATGCTCTCGCATGACCACGCGTATAACGCCACTGCCATGGATATCCTACTAACTGTTATTATTGTTCAGAGGATAAAAGTGAATGTTCGGTGGTTTGACCACGTTAGCAAATATGGAGGATCCATCTGAGGGATTCGGAAAACTCTGATTTCAAACCAATGGTGCACATAGGCTCCAGGATCCTGAAGGAAAAAAATGGCGTATGAACCAATTACTGATCACCGGCTATTACGGGACTGCATGTCCTGACGTTGCTCCACTGCCTTGTGGATCAGATCTTTAGGTCAAAGGCTCCGGGTGTGACCCCCTAAGAAAACCACCTGCTTCAGTCTGGGCACCTGGGCAGTATCACAGCCCTCACACAACTCGAATGAGATTTGTGAGGCGCATATTTATCTGGTGCTCCTTTGTACCAATATTTATTTGTTTAAATGGAAGAAATAGCAATAATGACTTAGAGTTGTAACTCAGAACGTTCACGTACCTAAGACTCAATCAGAGTCCTTCTTAAACGATGTCTTACTTACTTACTTACGCCTGTTACTCCTCGTCGAGGAGCATAGGCCGCTGTCTAATCTACTACAATTTTAGTCAGTTGGATTGTATTATAAATTTATGGATTATTACTCACCTGTGTTCTCTAATACATAATTAGAGAGTTATTAATTTCCATATATTCTATGAGTGTTTGGTGTTTGAACACTTAGGTGATAACAGGAAAGAAATCTAACTTTTATCAAACACTTCAATCTCATAAGTATTTGGAAAAATCAAATTAGTATTCAGTCTTGCTAACAACTAGAAAGGCTGTAGTCATAGTAACGTTTAAGTTTCTGTAAACTTACAATAGCTATTCCTGTTTGATTATAAGAGAAAATCACCTGAAAGTCGTGGATCTACTTTTAAGGTTTATTCGCTCTCGGCTAAATAATTTATCCTTGATTTAGAAATTATAGTATGAAACATGTGTGATTCAGCTTTATAACGTGACTGCTAGATCTACATTATATATATATATGATTAATATAATATATTTTGACAAACCTCACCTTTACGTCTGCATTGGATCCACTTTGTTCATCGATGATGCTTCTCAGGTACATGCAACATTTCATATCTTCCAGAGTTTCTCCATCTAGTGTGAATGGTAAGTATTCTCTGTGTTGTATTTGAGAGTCATAGTTCTTCCTTTGTGTATATTGAGGCCTACTAATGCAGAGTCTGCTGCTACATTAGTTGTCTTGACCTTCATTTGTTCGTGTGTATAGGATAGAAGGGCTAACGAAATCCAAATCGTCTAGTTGGATTCAAACTGCCCACTGTAGTCTATACTTCTCTTCATATGTGGAGATCTACATAGTCCAGTCAACTACCGGAAGAAAGAGAAAGAGGGGAAGTAGACAGTCTTGTCTGAATCCATTTCTTACTTTGAATGCGTCTGTCAGTTGTCCTTGATTCATTATTTTCAGGGTGGTTTGTCGTATGAATTCCAGATGATGTTGACTGTCTTCTCAGGTACACCATAGCGTCGAAGAAGTTTCCATAATGTTCTACTATCCACACTGTCGAATGCTTTCTCATAGTCGATAAGGTTGATATATAGTGATGAAACCCATTAAATTGATTGTTCAACTACGGTCTGTAGTGTCACTACTTTGTCTGTGCACAACCGATCCTTAAGTAATTCAGATTGTTGATCTCGAAGTTGGGAGTCCACTGAATATCTCGTCCGATTCAGTAACACTCTGTTGAAAACGTTTACTAGTATCGATAGCAGTGTGATTCCTTTGCAGTTTTCACAACCGTTCTTCGGCATCTTGATGAGGTGTCCTTCTTTCCAGTTTGTCGATGGCACTTGTCCTTCCTCTCAAATATTCCTCAATAAAATGTAGAGCATGTTTTCAGTTGCTTCTATGTCTGACTTGAGTGCTTCAGCTGGTATATTGTCAGGTTCTGCTGCTTTCCCACTCTTCATTTGTCTGATGACCGGCCATCCTGATTTCTTTGATTTTTGGTGGAGCGATATCTATCGGGATGTCTATGTGTGCTACTTCGATGTCCGATGGGTTCAGTGGAGCTGGCCTATTCATGAGTTCCTCAAAGTGCTTTACGAATCTGTTCCTCTCTTCTTGAATCTCGATGACTGTCTTGCCTTCTTTGTCCTTGAACGGTTTCTCTGGTTTACTTTATCTCCTTACCAGTTTATTCGTTGTGTCATGTAGTTGTTTCATATTTCCTTTTATTGCAGCTTTTTCCGCTGTTGTTGTTAGCTCTTTCACATATTTCTGCTTGTCAACTCTAATGCTCTTATTCACTTACCTGTTTGCTTCAGTGTATTCAGTTGTGCCTTGACTTTCTCTATTCTTGTCCGACTGTTGTTAATTGCTGTCTTCTCCCTCTTCTTCCTTTCTTGAATCATACCCAGTGTTTCGATATAGATCCATTCCTTAAGATGATGCTTCTTGCGACCCAGTTTGTCGGCAGCTCTAAGGAAGACTGTATTAAACATTTGTAATGCTGTTTCCTCAGTTATCTAGTGTTTCTTTAGCTTCAGTTTCATCTTGGCAACCATCAGATAGTGATCTAAAGCTACGTCAGCTCTTCTCTAGGTTCTCACGTCTTCCATTGACCTTGTGAAGTTCTTAATGATACAAATATGGTCTATTTGATTCTCTGTAGTGTGATCCGGTGAGACCCATGTTGCTTTTTGATGTATTTGTGGAGGAATATTGTGCCAGCTCCAACCATTCTGTTGAATGCACGTAGATTTGCGAAGCTCTTATCATTCTCGTTCATTTCTCCTATCCAGTCAATGTCATCCCATAATATCTTTATATCCGGTGTTGTTCATTCCGACTTTGGAGATTAGGTCTCTCATTGGGATGGTCAGGTGCTTTCCCGGGCGATTCAATATGATTGATTACAGCCTCTCATAAAACATATATTTCTCCTCATCATTGGTATCATTGTTGGGCGCATAACACTGGATAACATTCATTGTGATACCATCCTTCTTTGTTTTGAAGGATGCTTACATGGTTCAGGTTCCATGAGATTCCCATCCTATAAGCGCTTTCCGTTCTTTCTTGGATAGCATCATATCAACTCCCTGAGTGCGTAGAGCATTTTCTTCTTCATGACCAGAGTACAACAGCATCTCTCCCGTATCTTACCCTTTCTATCAAACTTGGGTCTAATGGGTTTCACTTATTCCGAGAACCGCCAAGTTGTATCTCCTCACTTCCGTAGCTATTTGATTAGTCCTACAGGTCTCCTACATTTTCAGGAAATTCCATGTAACGATATTAACCGTTGCTGTGGTTGTTTGAGGTGGCATTAGACTTGTGACTTTCGAAGAATCTTGGCTTTCATCATGAGGCGTCCTAATTCTTCTGAATGAAAATCCTTCGACTCCCAGGACAGAGTTTGAATGATTTAAATGATTTTTGTGGATAGATTTGTTTAGCATGGTTTTTTCCTACGGTATGGGGTTGCTGACCCCATACCCAAACCTCCATCTTTACCCAGGCTTGGGATCAGTAGTAATCCCAGAAGAACTACAGGGAGAGTTAGATCGAAACCACACTTGACGGTTAATATCTTACGTGAATTATTCTTTTTCGTATCCAGGTACTATGTTTACGTTAATGACCATATAACATCAACAGTTTTATCACAGAAATATAGTACTGAAAATATGTACAACAAACATAGTTCGACCACCACTTCTTGGGTCAGTTCATGGCGTGGATCGCATTGATGTGCGTTGGTTGTCCTTGACCTTGGCGGGGATCGGTAAGCCAAGGAGTGTCACTCTGAACTTATATCTATGATTTTACTGAGAAACGCTGTTATTGTTAGGGTAGATGAGACGATATCGTTTTCAGTGTTCTGAAGATTCGCTCGACTGCTTAAACTGATGATTTGCGCAGATAATTATATCTCCATACCACCATTTGAACTGGATGGGTAAGTCGTTTAATAATTGGACAGTCGATATATAATCCATAATCTTCTGTTAGATAACAAGGACAAGGGAACAATTTTTGTTAAATGATGTTCACCTGTACATTCCTATAAAACTATATGCTTTGTAATGTGATACCCAGTTAAAAAGCCCATTACATAATATTAGCTTAACTACTACAATTTGAGCTGACATCTTTAAGTCTAAAATCTTTAGGGTGAAAGATGAAAAAGTTTGAAGTATATGTAGATTATTATTAGCTTTATTCAATATTATATTTTTGGCATAAGATGGAATTCTCAGAACAAAGTATTTCAACAAGTTTCCGTTTCTTGCTTCTTGGTTGATGCTGACGATAAATATTGAGCGGTCGTCAGTTAGATGTTAGCACTTCAGGAAATCAACATTTGAATAATGTACATTCTTTTAGATGTATATTGTCAACAACAACGATGTCTCTGATTGAACTGTTTTGTAACTTATACAGCGAAATGTCGTGAACTTTGCACAAAGTCACCTTATTAGGTTGTGCGATTAATTGACGTAACGATCTGTTGAAACAAACAAGGAATCAGATTAGTTGAAATATCTAGATGATAGGAACAGGTAGCCCAGATATCTAAATAGGCTCCTAATAAGTGTTGATATTGTGTATATATCATACATTTTTTTAAGGAAGGATATCAAGATCTGGTTTCATGTAGAAGTAACAACACAAAGAATATACGAATATCGTATGATTCAGATGAACCACACCTTATTCCAATTATTTTAAACAACGGTGAAATAATTAATGATAGTGTAGTGAACAAGAAGACGAGTGAGAACAATCGAATGTATTTAAGCACAGAATTACAGAATATCTTACTAAAATCTGACTACCATACAGTAAACAATGATGGTTACTGGCTAGCAGTGGAATCCAGCCAGACACGCGTTTCATCCTATTTGTGTTTTATCTGAAGCGTTTCGAATTCACTAATAGAGAACAGAACAAAGACTTTTGACCAGAGATCGATAAGCTAGATATTCTGTAGCGACCCAGACCCAGCTAACTAGAGTAAGAAGTCCAAGTTGGAAGCGGGGAAAATATATTCCATAACAGCCAGAAGCACAGCAATCATAAGAGGAAAAAATCAAACGTATATATACAGCAATGAAATGTCCTTGGGCAGTATTACAAAATAACACACTCAAAAAAACAATGGATCAATAGCATTAAGATATTTTACAAGAGGGAAATTCGACCCGAAAGTGAAAAGAGCTCTTTTGGCGCGAAAACAAAGAAATTCAAATTCTCAAAATAAAATTACAAAATTAAGCCATTTACTGAGTAAGTTCTGGGGATTTGACATCCCCGACAATTTGGGACTCGTCAGCTGGATGTAAACCTGAATCTCCGAGTTGATGTTCACTCCGGAACTCGAACCCAGTACCTTTCGCTTCAAACGCCATCATGTTATCCATTCAGAGTGAACATAAACTCTGAGATGCAGGTACATCCAGTTGACAAGTCCCAAATAGTACGAAACGCGCGTCCTGGATTCCACTGCTAGCCAGTATTCATCTTTGATTACAATGCTTGTGAATTAAGGTTATATCGAGGCAATACTCACAGTATGTCAATAAGAGACTGATCAATTGCAGTCCTAAACATCAATCGGAAGATTCAAACAAACAATACTAACTGAATTTATCATACAGTAAACAGTTAATTTGCAAATTATCAATCTTGACTATTCCTTCTACAAATATCAGTTCATCGTCTCCAATTATTATTATTGTTCATTCATTTTCATACCAATTCCATCCTGTTCCTGTTCTCTCTCCTTATCGATCTTCTAGTGAAATACATTCAATGCCCGACTATCATTATATACTACTTAATTTAAGGTTAATTCAATAAATGAATATACGTGCTTTCTGTATATATCTATATCAGAACTAAAGAAAAGATATTTAAGTATAGTTTATTAAATATTTTGAATGTGTCCTTAGGATGAAATCATAGGTGGGTGTAAGTGTTAGTATCCTGTGTGCTAGCTACTGCACAATTTGAGTTTCTATCTAATATAATACCTTTATATATATCACTATTGGATCAGTTCTGATTCGTTATTCTTATATCTTTTTTCTTTTATTACTATGAGTAAAATTAACACAAAAGGTAATAATCATAATCATAATCTAAACACAATTAACTATGACTTACTCAAATGGTTGTATGTACTGATATGTCTGTATTCTTATATGTATATCTATGTGCACATATATATGCACATATATACTACTGTGCATGAGTACTTGGAAGGATACAATTTTGTATTATTGACTCATACTACTTATTACAATTTCTATATTGTCCATTACAAATATTATTCTTATTCTTATTCTTATTATTATTATTACCTAGTAACTATATATATAGAGAGAGGAACCAATCATAGCAACTATTAAAACGGATATATTTTTCCACTTGGAACAAATTTACCTAATGTAATCTATCTCTCCCCCATCTATATCCATATACATCTACATATTATTGATTTTGTGTATGACATTCATTCATTTAGGTATCATTGTATAGTGGTGACATAATCATAATCATTTTTTTTTAAAAACCAAGGCAACAAACACCAAAAAAAGGGGAATGAATAATCCAAGGAATCTTTTATGTGAATTATTTTATAAACATTTAAATAATTCAAATAAACATTCATTATTAACACAATTAAATACAGAATATAATCAAATACAACAAACTACAAGTAAGATTATTTATTATTATTATTATTAATAATAATTTTAAATGTATTATGAAATTGAAGTATTTACGCCTGGTAACCCTCGTGGAGGAGCATAGGCGGCCTACTAGCAGTGTTCATCCAACCTTGTCTTGGGAAATCGTTTCCAGTTCACATTCATCGTTTTCATGTCTACTACTGATTTCCTTCATGTTTTCCATTTCGCTTCAGTATGCCAAGTTAGATCTTGACTTCTGATGAAGATATATACAATGGTGTTTTCCAACTAGATCATCCTTTGAGGTTATTAGTGATAGTTAAAAACTGCTCTATAACTTAGATTAGTTTTAAAATGTCACACCATTATACAATGATAACCAAATATAGTCATTTATCTAATGTCAACTATTTCTATATAAGGTTATAAAGTATATGAGTTTAGGAATGGACAGAAGTTAAATAATTGAATCCTTGAATATAATTTCACTTTTGAAGACAGACAGTACAACTAATGTCTATCAAATCATTCTGTATAGTTTCAAAATAAATCCTACTCATACTGTAGTGAACAAGAACACGAATGGGGACAATCGAATGCATTCAGCCACGAAATTACAGAATATCTGACTAAAATCTGACCATCATACAGTAAACAGCTAATATGCAAACTATCAATCAATTGCCTCAATATTGACCGTTCCTTCTGTAAATATCAGTCCATCTAGATGACAGGAACATGTTGCCCAGATATTTAAACACGATGGCGTTTGGAGCGAAAGGTGCTGGGTTCGAGTTCCAGAGTGCACATCATCTCTGAAATTCAGGTGTACATCCAGCTGACGAATCCCAAATAGGACAATGAAACACGTGTCCTGGATTTCACTGCTAGCCACTATCTATCTTTGCTTATAATGCTTGAGAATTAAAGTTATATCAAGGCATAACTCACAGTATGCACATATGCTAATTAGAGACTGATCAATTGCAGTCCTAAAACACCAATGGGAATATTCAAACAAACAATACTAACTGAATTTATCATACAGTGAACAGTTTATATGCAAACTATCAATCAATTGCCTCAATCTTGACTATTCCTTCTACAAATATCAGTTCATCGTCTTCGACTTTATTGTTCATACATTTTCATACCAATTCCATCCCGTTCCCGCACTCTCCTTATCGATCTTCAAGGGAAATACATTCTATGCCTGACCATTATCATATACTACTTATGTGGATATAAGTAACCCACACAACAGTAGGATCAATTTACTAGTGACCATTAAATGATACAATGAATAATGCTTAGTTAGTAGCGTAGTGAATAAGGACACGAGTGGGAACAATCGAATGTATTTGACACGAAAAAGTCTCACTAAAATCTGACAACCATACAGTAAATAGTTAATTTGCAACCTACCAACCAATCGACTCAATTTTGACTATTTCTTCTGTAAATATCAATCCATAGCCTTCGATTATTATTGTTTATGCAGTTCCATAGCTACTACGCTTAGTTCGTGTTCTTTCCTTATCGATCTTCTACTGACCATCATTATATACTACTTATATCGATATAAGTAACCTGGTATACTTTTCTTTCTCTCTCTTTTTTTTTCTCCTTTTTTTTTAGTGTTTAATTATTTATGTCAATCATTATTATCAATCAATTTTATGGATATAAATCAAATAAATTTAGAAATTTTAAAAAATTTTTTTGAATTTTTAAAAATGGCGCAAACATCCTCATCGTTTGTTTGTTTAAATGATAAATCATATATTCAATTTTTATTATGTTATATTAATATAATACAAATGTATTATGATTATTATAATAATAATAAGAATATGAATATGAATAAGGGTAATAATAATAATAATATAGAAGAAGCGGAAGACCTACGTGTTATAGTCAATAAAACAAATGATATATCATCATCAATTGACTTATTAGGATTATCATTATCTTTATCGTCATCATCATCGTCATCTTCACCGCCATTATCATCATCTTCACCGCTATCGTCATCGTTATCTTCACCGCCATCATCGTCAATGACATCATCATCGAATATTATTGATCTTCAAAAGAATAGAAATGAATCTCAATTACATTCTATTCCATCATCTAATCATTATATAATGAATTACTCTATGGAACAATATCCAAAAACTACTCAATTAACATCTATTCATATACCTATAATGAATGATTTGTCTTATAATATAAGTGCACAGAGCATAGCAATGAACAATAATGATTATAATATACATCCATTATGTAATAATGAATTCGCCAATTGTCAAGATCATGATTTCTCAATGAATCATTCTTTGAAAGATCATCCAATTCATAATCATGAATTCAATAAAAGTCGAATACAAAAAGTCAATTCTTTAGATTTGAAACATTTGAAAAGTCCTGCTAAAAAGACATTGATAAATATAATGAAGAATAAAATTGGATCAGAGAAATATCATAGATCATCTCGAAGATCTACAGGTAGATCTTAATTTCTTTATTGATAAATACACGAATATATATATTATTAATAATTCAATTGTCGCTCAATTTCGTGGATTGATTGAAGTTAGACATGAACACCGTTAGATGCTGACCGGCTCAGTAGTCTAGTGGTTAAGCGTTCGCGCGCGAGACTGATAGGTCATGGGTTTGAATCTCGGGAGGCGGGATCGTGGATGCGCACCGCTGAGGAGTCCCATAATAGAACGAAATGGCCGTCCAGTGTTTCCAGATTTTCCATGGTGTTCTAGCTTCAATTAACTTATGATTTTAACTATGAAATTACTGAAATCTCCACAAAAACTCCTTCTCATGATTTGATTTTTTTTCTAAATAACGGTTAACTTTAGGTTGCTATCATAAATCATATCACAATTAAGTGATTGATACAAGTTATGTTATTATCTCTGCTTCAAAAACTATGAACAGAGAATATCTGGTTTACTTTTTGAAGTATAAGTTGAATACTTACTTAATTACTTACATACACCTGTTACTTCCAATGGAGCATAAGTTGCTGACAAGCATTCTCCAACTCACTCTGCCCTCAGCCTTCCTTTCTTGTTCTATCCAATTTTTGTTCATTCTTCTCATGTCTGTCTCCATTTCTCGGCGTAATGTGTTCTCTAGTCTTCCTCTTCTCCTTTGACCTTCAGGATTTCAGGTGAGTGCTTGCCTTGTGATGCACTTGGGTGCTTTCCTCAGTGTGTGTTCTATCCACTTCCAGCACTTCTTCCTGACTTCTTCCTCCTCTAAAATCCGGCTTGTTCTCTCCCACAGCAGTTTGTTGCTGATAGTGTCTGGCCATCGGATTGGAAGTATCTTGCATAGACAACTGTTAATAAACACTTGTATCTTCTGGATAATGGCTTTCGTAGTTCTCCACGTCTCCGCCCCATACAGTAGAACTGTCTTGACATTTGCATTGAAAATTCTGATCTTGGTGTTGGTTGACAATTGTTTTGTGTTCCAGATGTTCTTCAGTTGTAAATACGCTGTTCTTGCTTTGCCAATCCGCGTCTTCACATCTGCATGTGATCCACCGTGTTCATCAATGATGCTGCCTAGATATGTAAAGGTTTTCACATCTTCCATAGCTTCTCCGTCAAGTGTGATTTGATTGGTGTATGCTGTATTGCATAGGAGAGTATTGCTTTTCCATTTGTTTATATTGAGACCTACTGCTTCTGAGGCTGCCGCTACACTGATCGTCTTCTCCTGACAGGATTATATTAGTGTATAAATATTTAGGTTTAGTTTAGTTTACTATGTCTTTAAAAGACTTGGAGTAATATAAAGTATAAAATGACAAACAAAAAGACTAACAACATGTTTGAACCTGTTTAACAGATATAAACTAATTGTCATAATAACTAACTGATATGTTTATAATGGTTTTAAATAACTGGCTTCATTGTATCATCAAAATTTAGATGAAAAACTGATTTGGTGATTCTTAAAGTTTTCAGACGATTTATTTGGCTGACTACGTAGGGTTAGGAATCGTGTAGTGTTTTCGTCTGTAATATACTTAGCTCAGTGATGTTAAACATTGACCTTGTGAATTATTGAATGATTAACTGTCATGAGATAATGAGACCACATATTTCACATTGAATATACCTTAATTGTTCAATAATAAGACTTCACCTAATACCGAGTTTAATTTTTCGGTACCAACTGAGATCCATCGGTTCAGGTGACTCGATATATCTAGTAGGTTAACCTATTTAACAATGTGGTATGAGACTTATGTTGTGAGATGACAGTTTTCACTCCAGGATTCATACTAGTTATTAATCATTTATAAAAGAGTTCATTTAATGTTTAGGATTACTTTATTCAATATGATAAATACTACCAACCAGCAAGAAATCCAATTACATAATCCAGGCTTATAATCCATCTATCATTAATTGAATAAATAATTATAGATATCAATCTATATGATACTGAATAACAAGTAATGAACGATTAGTAGAAGAATAGGTTTATTTGAGATGTTTAGATAGAAGTTTCCTTTACTAGTCAAGTACTATAATGCATAGATAGGAAGTTTTATAAAAAGGAAACGATTGAACTACCCAACTCAGAGAACCAAACCTCACCAGAAACATTAAATTTAGAGGAATTGTAATGTTGAAACATCTATCTTATCAACCTGCTGTAACTGACTCCATACAAGTATGAAATGTTAGAATCTAAACGAAACAAATTCACCTCATCATTTTAAACAATCACTACACTTTTATATATTCAGCAAATCTTACAATATTCAATTGGTAGGTTAAGGTTAGAATATAATCCTTCCTGGCTCAGTGGTCTATCGGTTAAGTGCTCTGGCGCGAGACTGATAGGTCCTGGGTTCGAATCTCGTGAGGCAGGATCATGGATGCGCACTACCACTGAGGAGTCCCATAATAGGACGAAACGGCCGTCCAGGGTTTCCAGGTACTGAAATTTCCACATAACCCTTTCTGGTTAAGTTTTATTGTTAAACAAATTCTGAAGAGAATAGCATTATATTACTAATTACTTGTAAATAATCTTCTAGTAGTCTGTATCTTTGTAAAAGTTTATAGCAATGACTTGGACCTCCTATCTAAACTAATCAAAGTAAACAATTAATAAACATGAATCATAAAAGACTCCATATAATATTTCCTCATTTCCTATGGTACCGTCAGTTAATCGAAAGAATATAGTATAGTATTAAACTATTGACTTAAAACTCACCTCTATTAATGTTACATTTGTGTGAATGAACTTAACACGAGAAGTAATTTTAATAAAGTTGCAATCTATCTAGTTCATCTTTTCATCGTAAACTTGACCTTATACAAGCAAAAAGAATCTCTTAGTGAATAGGATCAATAGGATTCTATCTGCACTAAGAAAGATCTGACATATATGACATTGATCATCGTTCAGTGATCAATCAATTACAATACATCTCAGTCCTACAGGAGGTCAGTCATGGTCTGGAGAACTCAGTGGTAACGTTTCTGACTGTGAAGCTGAGTAAAACGAGGTCGAATCCATCAGGGAGCATCAGTTCCCTCAAGATTAAAGGTACACCTTACTGATGAGTGTCAAATAGCACGAAACCTACGTTCAGGTTTTCCTGTTGACTACCTCCAACTATCATCTCATCCCAACATAGTGAACGCAATTTCGAGTCACCTAGACTGGTGGCCACATTGCAACTTGATCGATAGGATTAGATCTGCACTAAGAAAGACCTGACATACATAATATTGATCACCACCCAGTGCTCAATCAATTGCAACTTTATTGCCTTAAACAAACCTATCTTTATATTTGTATTTTAAACAGAAGGATAATACTTTAACTGTTTAATGTGAGAAAAACAAATTGATAACACTCTTGTCAAAGTAAAGATGAGAGTAGTAACAGAATAATAGAACATTTCACATTGATTGCAGTGAATCAAGTCAACATTTAAAAAAAGTATTAAAGTGAAAGGTTTAATAATGGTGTAAAAATATAAATGTACAGTCACTTGGTAATGTTTACTTGTATCTTCCCATTGATGTTTAGGACTGCAATTGATCAATCTCTTGTTGCCATATGTGCATACTGTGCGGATTGCCTCGACATTACCTTAAGTCATATGCTCTCTAAACAAAGTTAGATAGCGGCTAACAGTAAAATCCAGGACTTACGTTTCGTCCCAGTTGGTACTCGTCAGCTGGGTGTAAGATGTGAATAATAATTATGTCCCCATCAAAGAATTAAAGGTTGACCAGAGCATTCAATTAGTACAGCTATATTATGAGAGATCATAGGCTAGATAAATATCTTTTACTAGTATTCATTACTTACGGTTAGCATTTTTTTTTCGTGAGTTAGTTTTCTACGGGATGGGGTCGCTAACCCTATGCCCAACCCTCCTCCTTTATCTGGGCTTGGGACCAGCAGTAGCCCCCGGAGGAGCTACAAGCGGAGTTATTCTAGTATTCGTACCGTATAGTAAAAAGTTTAACATATCTGTTTTAAAAAATCACACTATCATAAATGAAACTTCAATGGTTTTTAGAAAGATTTTTATCTCTCACAAGTTGACTCACATACTGTATTTGGATTTGTTAGGATAGACCACAGCGAAATGATTTCAAGAATTGACCAAATGACATGAATGTTTCAGAAACGTAGGCTATTCTTTATTCATTTAAGGTCTACAAATAACAGAACTTTGCATTTTAAGAAATATATATTGGACATATAATTAAGTCACTATGAGCTAGTGGCGAGACTATAAATTACGGACGAACCAATCAGGTATAAGATAAGAAGTCTTGGATCTTGGCACGAAATTCATTCATTCATTTGGGTAAATACCGTTTTGGCACTATAACTGATGTCAACTCGTGATAAAAACCCTAAATCTAATTCCTAACCCTAACGATTAACTGTAAATCATAATTTCGACCCCTCACACTGGTTTATAATCTTCATTTGGTCCTCGTTATTAGGTGGACACTCTCAAGGTCACTTTAGTATCACTCAATGGTCATTCATTAATTATAATCTCACCTCGCTGGTTAATGATAATTCTAAGCTATCAATCTGAGAGAATTTCAATAAATTATAATGAAACCTTCACTGAAATATACACCATTCCAGTACATTGAAGATGTCCGCCTTTCAGCTAGAAAAGTGTTCATCCACGATAACGCAAGTCGGATTAGAACACAGGACATTCGGTCTCACATGCGAACACTTAAACTCTAGACCACTGAGCCGGTCAGCATCCAACAGTGTTAGCATCTAACTTCAACCAATCCATGATATTGCGCCACCGTCCATTATTTTGTCCAGTGAGTAACTGCCTCACAACAGACACGGATGAACTCCTCTGGACAGGGCTTCATACTAGAACTCCATGAAATACCTCTTGAAGCCAGTCACTAGTGAGCACTTACCTTTTTGTTTATTAATCATCCCAATGACGAAATGAACACCATCAAAATGAACTAAAAATGTTTCCTCAACATCTTTAAAGCTTGTAATTTTTTCATTCTCTCTCTTGTGTAAAACCATATGCTGAAGCCAGTAAATAGATTTCAAAGGTTTTTTCGAAAGCGAAAGACTTCCTAAACTCAGTTAGTTCACAATTATGTAATATACCCTTATGGGCCAGGGTAATTTTACATTGGTTTTCGAGAGAATGAGATACTACCCATATTTTCACGTGACAACCCAAACAGTACAGCTCAACCCCGTTTCACACCATATAGGCTTTAACGCCAAAATCTGAATAGTACAGCTCAATCCTTTGGCACAACCACACAGGTACCAAGCACCCTGGTGGACCATTCGCACTATTCATATACACATTCACATCACATGCATAATTATTCCGATCAGTGATCGCGTAAATCAATTATGCACAGCATGAACAGGTCAAAGTTGACCCGTTCCGCTTACATGACAGTCAAACTTATTACTGTTAGCAATGTCGACATTCCTTACAATGCTCCAATGACAATAGCCCTTGAGAACACTGAAAAGCAACCACCAGTATGAATGAAATCGGTTAACCAGCAAACTAATTTCGCATATGAACAGTTGATAAAACTTGTTAAAGTAATGCCGAACCATCCACAATGTCAATGGTGAACCTCCGGTCTCATATGAGACCCTCAGCTCTACATAGCAATATAGCATATACTACATACAACACATATGTAGGGTAGTAAACATAATAGCCCATTCTGAAGCGTTAGGGCATAAAGAACGCTTAAAACCCATTGTCTCGTGTTGGAATACTATTAAAATACCACCAAGATCATTTTTATTTCATTTCCAACTTTTCAAACCCTGAATTCGGGGGGTAGTATCCCTTCAAAAACTCAAAAATAGTAACTAACAATTGTACTAAGTAACAGTTCTAATGCTTTCAATCACTCTAATGAGTTGACTGACGTTTTGGTTATAACTTAACATTATTGACATAGACTATCTCATACTTTAAATCTATCTGGATATGCTAATTAATTATTTTACTTCTTTTATACATTTCATTGACAGTTATTTTGTTTCTGAATGATAGTAGTGTAATAATGTTTGAGTGTTATTAACTAGCCATTTCTAAAGGTTGGTATCAATGACTAGAAAAGCTAAAACTTTAACTTAACAGTTTTAGGTCAACATTGATTGTTTTAATGTTTAAAAATTTAGGTATATACCTCTTTGACAGTTTTTGAAAAGAAGTGAGAATGACATAAACTATATCTGACAATCATTATAAGCAAAGATGGATAGTGGATAGCAGTGGAATCCAGCTAGACGCAAGTTTCGTCCTATTTGGGACTCGTCAGATGGATGTACCCGCATCTCAAAGTTGATGTTCACTGTGGGACATAAATACTGTGCCGTTCGCTTCAAACGCCATCGCGTTATCCACTTACCTACTGAGTCCTGATAGCCACTTACTTATGCAATGGGGTAAAGTTTAAACTCACTTGGTATTGTTTGGTTGAATCTTCCCATTGTTATTTAGGACTGCAATTGATCAGTCTCTTATTGGCCATATGTGCATACTGTGGGTATTGCCTCGATATAGCCTCTTAATTCACAAGCATTATAAGCAATGATATCTGACAATGTTCAGTCTTTTTGACATCTCTATCAATTACGATGTCGACTTGAATAGTATAACTGTCAGTTATCAATTAAGTTTTATAAAATACTTGATTAGATTTTCTTTTTAATTTCTCTTTATGGTCAAAAATATCATTCAAAGCTAGTAAACGCTACATCATTTGAGATTCTAGAAAGTTAGAAATATCGTTACCTTCCACATAGCCAGTATAAACATGTGTGTCGCTTTCAAAGTTTCATACTGTTCTTGACTGAATTGTTTAGTAGTATAACTCTCACTGTGATATCAAAACAAAATGATGCTCAAGTTGATTACTATTGGGAAATTCCAAACATCAAACTTAATTATAACCATATACAGCAATTGGTCCACCAGGATGTTTGGTACCTGAGTGGTTGCGCCACAGGATTGGCTTGTGCTTGCTCGGATTGTAGCGTTGAAGCCTATATAGTGTCTGGTTCTTCTATAGGGCGGGGTTGAGCTGTACTGCTTGGGTTGCCGCGTGAAAGTCTGGGTGGTGTCTGGTTCTCCTGAAAATCAGTGCAAGATTACCCTAACCCATAAGGGTATATTATATAACTATATACAGCAATAGACAAACAACTTAGGTCAATTCAAAATATATTTCTTCTCTTTGTCATCTTCAGATTATAAATCCCCGTTGGCACCAAATCAATATCAAACAAATCTCAGCCAAGATAATAATAATAACTCAGATATGCTTATGTCTCCAGATTCTCCTCCTAAAAGTTCTTCATTATTGTCATCATGTTTCTCCTTTTCATCTTTATCATCATCAGCTTCATCATCCTCATCATCATCGTCTGCGACTTCATCTCCTAAAAGCTATTTTCCAATGCATGATAAACTACTCAATCTAAAATCCCGATCTTTTTCACTGAAACGATCCCCATTTAAGTTATCACAATTTTTATATTACCTGCTCAATAAATCTGAATATAATCCACATTTAATTTGTTGGGTAGACAAATCACAAAATATGTTTAAATTAGTCAACAGTGCAGCAGTTGCTCATTTATGGGGTTTACATAAACACAAACCAAATATGAATTATGAAACAATGGGAAGAGCACTTAGGTAAGTCTTACGAAACTCTTTAAATGTATTTAATTATATTCGACTATTTTTGGTTAAGAACTCTTAATTGATGAAGATGTCATACGGATCCTAACAGTTTTGATGGGCCGTCCAGTGTTTCCAGGTTTCCATGGTGGTTTAGCTTCAATTGACTCACGCTTTCAACTATGATAAATACTAAATCTCCACAAAACCCCTTCTGATAATTTATGTAAACTACTTTGATTACAACGATGATTAACAGAAGTTCACATATTCAAGGATTCATGAGCTAGTTGAAGCTAGACCACCATGGAAAACCTGGAAGCACTAGACGTCCGTTTCGTCCTATTATGGCTGTCCAGTGCTCCCAGGTTTTGCATGGTGGTCTAGCTTCAATTGACTTATGGTTTCAACTTTGAAAATACTGAAATCTCCACAAAATCCCCTTCTGATTCATGTGTTTTTGTTAGGTTTTAGGCATGCTACGATGATGAATTTCGATGTATTATACTGTGAACATTTAACATTAAAACAAATTGCACTGGAATATTTAATAACGAATTCCCGTAAGTTATCTCCACTTATGAGTTAATAGCCCGAAATCGAAATTGACGAATGTTTTATTATCTTTGGGGATATATAGGCTGAAGTAGCTTCTATCGCAGAACAGTTCTATTGAAGATAGCAGGATTAGTGTTGACAGAAACTCTAATTATATAATCCTGTTTCACGCAGAAAAGTCCTTTGCATTGGTTGGTTGAACCTTGAGGAAAAGGAGAATAAAACTGACTAACTTCAACATAGACAAAGTGATAGTGAGACATAAATATCAAGTTCATTTATATTGAATTCAAATTCAGACATTTGAAATTACTTTACCACTTGAAAATTGTTTAATACATTAAATTTCACAGAAACTGGTAATAATGAGCAAACATACATGGTGAATAAAGGTTCGTATAAGTAATTAAAAAACAGAGATTTACAGTACATTTAATGAAAAACCGATCGATGTTAGATCACCTTTGTAGACCTGGAAGCACCGGACGACCGTTTTTGTCCCAGTACGGGACTCCCCTGCAGTGCGTACCTCCGACCCGGCAAGTGGGATTCGAAAATAGGACCTTTGGTCTCGTGTGCGAACGCTGCAGCTATAGACCACCAAGCCGGTATCTAACGGTGTTAATGTCTAATTTCAACCAGTTCACGAAATTACGCGACCATCTTTCATTGTACTGAGGTAGATAGCTGTCTCTACCTGACACGGATTAGCTGTGCTAGTCACGGCTTCTCACTAGAACTTTGAAAGTTCCCTCACGAAGCTAATAACTAGTGAGTACATGATAATCATCAGCATGGGTTTGTAGAGATTGTTAAGTTTATGATTATGATCATGAATCGGCCGATGTTCTAGTGAAAAGCCATGACCAGTAGAGTTCAACCAGGTCTGCTGTGAGATAGTAACTCTCTGAAAACAATGGTAAATGGTTTGATCAGTTCAGTCATGATCTGACAAAAAAGTGTATCCCCCATAATTCCCCAAACACTTAATCGCAGTAAAATGAAATCAACGCGCGAGACTGATAGATTCTGGGTCCGAATCTCGTGAGGCGGGATCGTGGATGCGTACTACTGAGGAGTCCCATAATAGAATGAAATCCTATTGACTTGAAGGAAACTTGCTTTTATCAAGTTTTCTTAAGGTCCGAACCTAGCTTTTCTGTAATGAACCAGCTATTCTAAGTGAGCATTTCTGAAGTTTATGTTCATGGCTTATAACCAATTAATTAAAGTGTTATATTCGGAATAATATATAACTATATTTTAATAGTTGAGATCATGAATTAATTGAAGCTAGACTGGCGTGGAAAACCTGGAAGCACTGGACGGCCGTTTCGTCCTATAGTGGGACTCTTCAGCAATGCGCGTCCACGATCCCGCCTCACGAGATTCGGACCCAGAACCTATCAGTTTCGCGCGCGAGCTCTTAACTATATATTGAGTATAAATAAAGAGCAATGTAAAAATTAACATTATTTTGATTGTTGTTTTTATTTCTGTTACATCATATTTCGTTTAGGTATTATTATGCACAGAATATTCTACGAAAAGTCAAAGGACAACGTTTAGTTTATCAATTCTTGGAAGATTTTCATAAAACTCAACATCCTACTACTACTACTCCTACAATATCATTTCCATCTTCATTCATAACAACTACAGTGACAACAACTACTGCTACATCAGTAACAAAGATGATACCATCACCTATAACAATAACAAACAAAACCATAGTAACAGAATTTTCGGAAAGGAATACAAAACCCAATATAATTACACTTAATTAATCTCCTATTCCGGTATCTATGACTTTATTTCAGAGAAAAAAAATATGTTTCTGATCAAACATTTAGGCATTTTATTTAATAACTATGACGACTACTACTACTTACTTACGCCTGTTACTCCTGATGGAGCATAGGCCGCCGCCGCCGACCACTACTACTACTACTAATCATTCTACTATCTGAAAATCTAAGTTAAAATAACAATCATGATATCAAAAGTAAAACTGACTATAATTTACACTTAAAAGGTCTATTGATCATTAATTTGTTTATGTTAATGTTTCCAACCATCCAATTCTTTTACTGTAAATGTGCTTATAATTACAATGATATTCAGAAATATATGATATTACATATGTGAGTTCATTTCTAAAGTAAAATTTAATGTTAGAAGGGGGTTTTTGTAGATATTATAGTATTTTTCATAGTTGAAATCATGACTCAATTGAAGCTAGACGAACATGGGAAACCTGGAAGCACTGAACGACCTGGGTTCGGATCTCGTGAGGTGGGATCGTGGATGCACACCGCTGAGGAGTCCCACAATAGGACGAAATGGCCATCCAGTGCTTCCAAGTTTTCTATGGTGGTCTAGCTTCAATTAACTTATGATTTCAACAGTAAAAAAGAATTTCTACAAAACTCCCTTCTGATAAAAGCATAATTAGCATTATTTGTATCTGACTAAGCAATCAGAGAGAAAATACATTTAAAGTATTAATAAGCTAAGATAAATATAAACCATTAATAATAATAGTTTGGAGTGAATATAAATGTGGTTGGTCAGGGTTGTGGGCTGACAGACATATCTTACTGATTATTTAATTTATAATTTCATTTCTGTTCTAGACTGATTGAAAGTAGACTACTTGTTATTGTATTCAATAAAGTATTGTTTAGCTATCATATCAGTTTGAATTATCTAAATGCTGATACTCAAGATTGAGTTTTGATGAGTCTTTGCTCGAATGAGGATGAGGAGAAACAACTCGACGATGTTCGGAATAAGAGAAACCCATTGAACCCAAGTTGGACAGAAAAGGTTAGTTACAGTAAAGGTGCTGTTGTACTGTGGTCGCAAAAAAGGAAATGCGCCATACATGCAAGGATTTGATATGATGCTATCCAAAGAAGCACGGAAAGCACTTATGGGATGGGAATCTCATGTCAGGCAAACAATAACTTGTAATCCTCAAGGGGGACGAAAATACAAAGAGCAGTGAACACACTGCGTTAGGAATTGGAAGTAGACATGAAAAGGATAAATAGCAACTGGAAAGAACTGGAAAAGATTGCCCATGACATAGTTGGATGGACAATACTGGTGTGTAGCCCATGCTCCTCCCTGAGGTTTAATAGGCTTAAGTAAGAAAGTAAGTTTGCTGGGATATTTGCATCCTGAACGGATTGTTTCTATATAGTCATTCTATCACAGGTTTTATATTTAATATGTGGATTTTGGCTAGTAGTAGAATTCAGGACGCGATGTTCTTCCAATTTTCAACTCATCAGTTACATTCAAAGTGTTTTCATATTCACATTATCATTGAAGTGTATTTTCTTTTTCATGTTATCTATTTCATATAGTACTTTGGCTGTGATTATTACTAATATTGATTTTCTTATCTTCTAGAAGAGCGGTCTCAGATCTTGTTATTTCGATGTATTCAGTTCAATCTCATTTTCCAAAATGATAGATATTCGTCAGTACCTGAACTATAAGATATCAGAACCTGTATTGCACATAAGAATGATAATTGGTTAAATAAAAAAATTTTTTCTTTTTAGTGATATTTCATGGATCCTTCTGATTATAGTATACGATGTACCATTAAATTAAATAACCCTCCCCCCTCCGCATAACTAAACGTAGGATTTATAAACTAATGTGTGGGCGAGAATGATAATGATTGGTTGTTTTGCTTAGTCAGCATAAGATAGTCTGACAGGTGTCTTTCCCTATCCTTATTACTTATTTGTTTATTTATTTATTTATTTAAACACATAAATATTGGTATAAAGGGGTACCAGATACATATGCTCCACACAAATCTCATTTGATTTGTGTGAGCGCTGTGATACCACCCAGGTGCTCAAACCGAAGCAGGTGGTTTTCTTAGGGGGCCACACCCGGAGCCTTTGACCTGAAGGTCTGGTCCACAAGGCAGTGGAGCATCGTAAGGAGATGCAGTCACATGGTAGCCGGTGACTAACGATTGGTTCATACGCCATTTGTTCCTTCAGGATACTGGAGCCCATGTGTACCATTGGTTTGGAATCAAGGTTTCCCGACTCCCCTAGGTGGACTCGCCGTGTCCACCAACCCGATTAAAGCATCGGACATTCAGTTTTCGTCCTCTGAATTTCGTAAATAACAGTAACGCCACGAGAAGGCAGTAAGTAGGACTTCCCTGTCAGATGCTATATACTCGTGGCCATGTGAGAGTGTTTCGAGAGGCCGTACCAGGGCATTTGGGGGCATTTATTATTATTGTTTGATTGTCCATTTGTTGTTGGATTGTGTCGAAGTTTGGTGTGGAAATATATTTACATTTTAGTCAGGCTAATCATGTGTCCTTGATCTGAGTTGTTTTGAAGTCTTGTTCGGTAGACCACTGGCAGGAAATCTAGTGTAGATATTCGTCTAAGCAAGTTAACATCCCATTCGCATGTATGCAAGGAAAAGGATATTTATAACATAAACAAAAATTTTCGCTTCATTTAAAGTAATTGTTTATTTGTATTCATTAGTAAACATTATCAGAACCTTATAGCTACTCATGATTAAATCATACAATTTAATTATGCGTTATTTAAGTTGGACCCGACCGTTGCTGCTACTTTGACGGGGTAGTCGGGCTTGCCTATCGTGATGAACCAATCGAGCTATACTGGATGGAACAATCGTTCCTCAAGGTCCTACCATGCCAGGCAGGTCGGATGAAGAGCGGTAAGTCTAAAATCAGCAAACCCAAGGTCTGAAGGCGAAGTCAAACTGCTGACTGTACAGAGGTGTAACAGCAGTAAGACGTTTCCTTCAGACAACCAGCATAACAATGATGCTGCCTTTCCACAAGGAGGGGTGGGGTTAGAAAAGGTAGACCCTAAAAGTGCACACCTCGCCTTATCCCATGGATATCTGTCTCTTCGGCTGTAAGGTCCCATCAATTAAAAAACTAACACAAAACTTACCCGCAAAAAGGTCGTGTGTGACCGACCTCAAGCAGTTGTCTCTTAGGCACTGCGGTCACGCTCCCAAGTCACTAAGACCACTCCTAATCCAATTTTATTTTCAGGTACCTCTAGAAGAACCCTTCCATGTTGTGGCAACCGGGAAGTGATAACTTCCCTCATACCTATAACAGCACTCAAGATTTAAGTTGGAATTATATCCATAAAGTAAGATGGATGCAAATTGTATTATCACACGTTCTATATTGTATAATGATATTATCAGAGGGGGTTTTTTTGTGGAAATATCAGTAATTTTATAGTTGAATTCATGAGTCAATTGAAGCTAGACTACTAGGGAAAACCTGGAAGCACTGGACGGCCGTTTCGTCCCACTGTGGGACTCCTCAGCAGTGCGCCAACCCGGTTTCATTGTTAATTCAGAAAAGGTAACAGTGAATGAAAATTCTGATCACTTTCCGCAAGAAAAGGTCGTGTTGAGTACTAATTAAATGATCTAAAACAAAGACTATACTGATCAAACCCAACGAGAAGATATTCTAAGTCGAAATACTGTTATATTTGATATTCATGATACGTTTTAAGAAATTATGCTGTGACGACTGAATGGTGTGGATTTTTATTCGGTTAGCCAACTACATGTTATAAGTTGTCTCTAGCCTTTTTACTCATGTCCCAGATTGGGTTTGAATACAAGAAGCATGTATATCTGTATCAAATTGGACGAATTCAGAAAGTGGCAGTATTCGTAATTCATTTTTAGATTAGATAATCAAATTATGTATATTCGATGGGAATGATCAGTGTATTTTTCTTCTCTTCTGGCACATTATAACTATAGAGGTTTGAAAATAATCTTTTCAACTTATAACTTATCACGTTATGGGTTAGACCAAATATTTCGTACTTCTTTAGAAGACAATATTTTTCTGAATAAGTAATTATATAAAAGGAATTCTGATAATGAAGAATAAGTAGTTGTAGAAACGGATCAAACACAGTCCAAGACTCCTCCAATTTCTTCCTCAAGTACTGACGGACGACAAATGGTTTACTTCATCATAGAATTTCCACCATTCCTACAAACTTTTATCTGATGCCGAAATTTCTATTATTAAGCCATAGTAGGCACTGTGGACTTTGTCACTGTATATCAACTTCATTGACTATGAGAAGGCATTTGACAGTATAGACAGGAGAACATTATGAAAATATCTTCGATACTATGGAGTTCTTGAGAAGATTGTCAACATCATCCGGAATTCATACGACGGACCACCCTGCAAAATAATAAATGGAAGACAACTGACAGATGCATCTCCAGTAAGCACTAGAGTCAGACAAGACTATCTATTACCCCCTTCCTCTTTCTTCTGGTGATTGACTGGATTATGAAGACGTCGACATCTGAGGACAAGCACGGATTGCAATAGACATCTCAGAATCAATTAGATTATTTGAACTTCTCAGATGACCTAGCCCTCCTATCTCATGCATACGAACAAATACAGACGAAGACATTAAATGTAGCAGCAGCCTCTGTATCAATAGGCCTCAAAATACACAAAGGTAGAAGCCAGATTCTCAAATGCAACACGGAGAACACCAACCCAATCACACTAGATGGAGAAACTCTGAAAGAGGTGGAAACATTCACGTACCTGGGAAGCATCATTGATGAACAAGGAGGACCGGATGCAGATGTAAAGGCCAGGATTGAAAAAGCAAGGACAGCGTCCTAACAATTGAGGAACATATGGAACTCAAAACAACTGTCAACCAATATCAAAGTGAGAATCTTCAATACGAACCTCAAGTCAGTCCTGCTGTACGGAGCTGAAAAGTGGAGAACTACGACATCCATCATAAAGAAGATACAGGTATTTATAAACAGTTGTCTTCGCAAAATACTCAATATTCACTGACTGGATATCACCAGCAACAGCCTTCTGTGATAGAGGACAAACCAGCTTCAACCTGAGGAGGAGATTCGGAAAAGATGTTGTAAGTGAATATGATATAGATTAAGGAAATCATCAAACTGCATCACGAGGCAAGCCCTAACTTGGAATCGTGAAGGGAAACAGAAAAGCAGAAGACCAGAGAACACACTGCTTCGGGAAATGGAAGCAGATATAAAAAGGATGAATGTCAACTGGAAAGAACTGGAAAGGATCACCCAGGACAGAGTCGGATTAGGAAGGCCTATGATCCTCCACGAGGGGTGTAACAGATGTAAGTACGTAAGTAAGTGCACTATGTAAGGAATTAAAGAGAAACCCTATTGCAGGTTATCAGTAATCTAATCTCATTCTTTCCACATGATAATGTACAAAGCATTGTTGAGTGTATTTTGCATATTATTAATACACAGTTTTTAGTTTCTTTTTGGTTAAACACTTTACGTGACCCCCCTATGGACACCTCATGTTGCTGATTCAGGAAAATGAATTTATCATATATGAGCGTTTTTTTGAAAACTGACAATTAAATCCTGAAATTCAAATTGGTCACCAAGATACCTCATTTTATCAATACTATATAATCTCTTGTTAGGAATCACTTGACAGGTTATTAGCTGACAGTAATTGACTATTCTTTCTGAGTTGTTGAAACTACATCTGTATTCTTTTCATTATAGTTTCTTTCATATAAACGTGAACAGTAACATATCGATAACAGGAACTTTTTTACAATACTCCTAATGCTTCCTAAATCTTCCTCTGAAAAAGAACCGCTTGTTTATTCTGATTGGTTAGTTTAGTTTCTTAGTAAAACATCAATTTCCACCTCATGAACATAATATCTGACTAGTATAAAATTCAGAAACTATAGATGATAATCTTAATTTTGAAGTATAGAGATTATCATTATTGAAATGGCCAAAAAAATTACCGAAATGTATTTATAATTTCAACTAGAAGTCATTACATCGTTTGACGAGACTATAATTTATGGACGAAACAATCACGTATAAGATAACAGGTATCGGATTTTGGCACAAAATTCATTCATCCATTTGGATAAATAGAGTTTTGGCATTATAACTGATGTCAGTTCATAACCTTAATCATCAACTGTGAATCATAATTCTGATTCCTCACACTGGTTTATAATCTTTATTCGGTTCTAGTTATTAGGTGGACACTTTCAAGGTCACTTTAGCGTCGCTCAAAGGTTTTCCATAAACTGTAGTCTCGACCATCATTTTAAAAAAATATAATTTTATTCTTAGTTTAAACAGATAAACCAGAAGTGTAAAGATGGATAGTGTCTAGCAGTGGAATCCAAGACTATTTGGAACTCGTTAGCTGGATGTACCTGCATCTCAGAGTTAATGTTTACTCCAGAACTCGAACACAGTACCATTCGCATCATACGCCATCACGTTATCTACTTAGCTACTGAGTCCTAATAGTCACTTGCTTATGCCATGGAATGAAGTTTGAATTCACTTGGTATTGTTTTAGTTGAATCTTCCCATTGATCTTTAGGACTGTAATTGATAAGTGACTATTTTATTATCATAACCATATTACGTAATACATATTACTATGCATATTTTAAACTAGAAACTACTTAAATTTACTTAGTATTGTTTGTTTGAATCTTCTCATTGATGTTTAGGACTACAATTGGTCATTCTCTTATTGGCATATGTACATACTGTGCGTATTGCTTTGATATAGACTTAATTTAAAAGCATTGTAAGCAAAGATGGATAGTGGATAGCAGTGGAATCCAGTTTGACGAGCGTTTCGTCATATTTAGGACTCGTCAGCTGGATGTACACCTGCATCTCAGAGTATACACATATGGCCAATAAGAAACTGATCATTTGCAGTTCTAAACCAAACAATATCAAGTGAATTTAAACTTCACCCCATTGCACAAGCAAGTGACTATCAGGACTCAATAGCTAGGTAGATAACGCGATGGCATTTGAAGCGTAAGTTAAAGGGTCCGAGTTCCAGAGTGAATATGAATTCTAATATGCAGGTTCACTCAGCTGACGAGTTTCAAATAAGACGAAACTTGCGTCTAGCTGAATTTCACTGCTAGCCAGTATCTATCTTTGCTTACAAACTACTTAATCCATAAATTATATGAAAACCATTCAATATAATATATCAAATCATCATCTCATAGAAACATGATAATACCTAAATATGGAACTTATTAAGTTTTCCTTTTAAAAAAAAGGAGAGAAAAAACTTCAGTTACGTGTGTAAATGTATAAAAAAAAAACTTATTTGACAAATGATTTATGTGTCATATAGTTAAACATTAAAAAGAATTTTAAAATCAACTGTCACTTTACTATTATGATTATTATTCTTGAGATGGATACCATTAATGCAAAAGTCTATACATCCTTACTTACTAACTACATACAATGTCTCCAAGGTTTTAAAATTTTTTTTTTCTAAATGAAGCGGATACATATTCATCTTCATGTAAAACTAAACAAAATACATGATTATTATTTGTTGTTGTTGTTGTTGTTAACTGCCTAAATTTTGATCGGTACCGCCACCACCACCACCACTACTACTACTACTACTACTACCAGAACCAGAACCACCACCCCCATCCCCACCGTCATCATTAAAAAAATATGATGGATTTTAAAATGATATAAAATATGACGCCAGTAACTTATCATGTTTATGACAGGAGAAAAAAAATCTTTTTCTCAGAAAAAAAAAAACAAAAAAAAGACGTTCAACATGATCTTTTTTAGCATTTAAATGATTATTTCATTAGTACAGACATATTACGTATTTATATATTAAGAAATATATTGTTTTTTTTTTACAGTTTTACTGTTTATCTTAGATTTTCTCTGATGTATAAACAATTGATTTTTATGGTTAGCACTCTTTTGTAGCGGTTAGTTTCCTAGGGGATAGGGTCACTAACCAACCCCATACCCAACACTGTTCCTTTACTCGCGCTTAAGACCGGCAGTAACTCTAGAAGAGGTACAGGAAAGCATCGCCTACCTACAATTGAAGAACATATGTAACTCAAACCAACTGTTTGCAAGCCATCATCAAAGTGAGAATCTTCATTATGAATGTCAAGTTAGTTCTACTATATGGAGCTGTAAATTGGAGAACCACTACAGTCATCATCAAAAATGCACAAGTATTTACAAACAATTTTCTACACAAGATACTGAATGTTCATTGACTGGATACCATCAACAATAGAATACTGTGAGAGAGAACAAATGAACAAACGCAGTCCTACTATACAGAGCTGAAAAGTGTAGAACTACTACAACTATCATGAAGAAGGTACATGTATTTCTAAACAATTGTCTACGCAACATACTGAATCTCTGTTGACCAGATATCATCAATAATAGCGTTTTGTGAGCGAAGACAAACCGGCTTCCATCTGAATAGGAAATTAGTAAAAGACGTTGTAATGGATAAGGCATACATTAGGGAAATCCTTAAAATGCATCACAAGGCAAACGTTAATTTTGAATCTTGAAGAAAGCGGAAAAGAAGAAGGCCAAAGAATACATCACACCGGGAAATAGTGGCAGATATGAGAAGGATGAATGTTAACCAGAAAGAACTGGAAAATATTGCTTTGGACAGGGTTGGATGGAGAGTGCTGGTGAGCGACCCACGCTCCTCCACGAGGGATATAACAGGCATAAGTAAGTAGGTAATAAACAATTGATAGAGATTTGATCTCAAAGATTTGAATATCTACAGGGACAATATATTCATTGGTAACTTTGATTTGATTGAAATGAATAAAGGATGTTATGTTGGTGAATATGATTCGTTTGTCATCTTTTTAAATTTCAATATCCTTAATCTTTTACAAGAAGTTTAATAGTGATCAGATAAATTCATCGAACATTCTAATGTACTTGAAATCTCCCTTGATAGACTGTTTATTGAAGTTTCAGAAAGTGATACAATTGAACATAGTGAGACATTCGGTTTGTTTAGTTATTGTATGCCATAGAATGAAGGGAGAGCTAGTTCATGGGATCACGGTTTTCTTTTTTATTCATAATTACTGTGATATATCTATTTTCTGTTAGAATTATGACACTATCTTCTCTATTTCTGAGCTGTTTAGGCCGCCTTTTTACTTGTATGAGCAATCGGATGTGATTTTTCTACCGTTGAATTAGCGATACTTCTGCTTGCTTTTTTATTTTAAAGACTTTCTTTGTTTAATCCAGATGTTGTGAGTAATCACTAAAGTAGAAAATAAACTTAATGTAGGAAGCAATTTCCTACAGGCGCAACTGTAAGCTATTCTTTAGACTGTCGAGTGCAGAGTCTCGGTTTCACCAAAGTCAGAACAAGTAAGCTATTTGGCCTAATAAACTTTATCTGTTCCTAAAACGTAAATTAACAACGTTAGTATACAAATAAACAGTACAGTCTATTACATAGGGAAAACTTACTTACGCCTGTTACCATTTGTGGAGGAGCATAGGCCGCCCACTAGCATTCTCCATTCAACTCTCTCCTGGGCAATCCTTTCCAGTTGTTATTCATCCTTTTCATATCTGCTTATATTTCCAGGCGTAATGTATTCTTTGACCTTTCTCTTTTCCGCTTCCCTTCCGGATTTCAAGTTAGTGATTGCCTAGTGATGAACATTGGTGATTTCCTTAATGTAGGAGAGACAAAAACGACATACCGAACAGTAACTGGAGAATAGGAAAAATGAGTCAACAAGGCGAATATTGTTTGAGAATGAACATAAAATTGTGATTAGTGGATAAACAAGACATAGTCATACGAGGTCAAAGAAAGTTGGTATGATGGTGAGCGTTTCACCGTATCATTGGTGTGTTCCTTTATTGATCTCACTTTACAATTAACAATGTCAGTTTCACGGGAATAACTTATGTCTATTATGTTGTAGCATCTTAAAGGAAAAAATTTCAAGCATCACAGTTAAAATGAGTTGAGATGATGATACAGAACTTTGTAATCCAAACAAGTTTAACATAGGTATCTGAGTCAATAGGATCAATTACCAAATCCTTGATTATATAAAATTACTAAAAATCTCCACAAAAACCTCTTCTAATAATGATCATATGCTCACTAGTGACTGGCTTTAAGAGGTATTTCATGGAGTTCTAGTGAGAAGCAGTGACCAGTGGAGTTCAACCAGGTCTGTTGTGAGATAGTAACTCACTGAAGACAATGATGAATGGTTTGCTCAATTTCGTGGATTGGTTGAAGTTAGACATCAATAACGTTGGATGCCGACCGGCTCAGTGGTCTAGTGGTTAAGCGCTCGAGCGTGAGACTGATAGGTCCTGGGTTCGAATCTCGTGAGGCGGGATCAAGGATGTTCACTGCTGAGGAGTCGCACAATAAGACGAAACGACCGTCCAGTGCTTCCAGGTTCTCCATGATGGTCTAGCTTCAAGTGACTCATGATTTCAACCATATGAAATCCTTGATTAATTTAATGAGTTTCATTCTGATGCCAATGTGGGTAGCTTTTTTCCAACTTTGGTTCTCAAGAAAAACGAGTCAATTTAATCACTTTTCTTTCAATGTAATTGTACAAAGTTAACCAGAATGTTTGATGGTTTAAGCTTCCTTATTCTATTAGTGATATCGTTGTTTCAAAACTGTTATAGAATCCAAAGATGATTACATTTTACATGCCACATCTATTTCTCTAATGAATAGTTTAAGCGTTTTATTATGTGAACTACTATCGTTATTGGACTCAGAAGTTCATACTAGAATCTTAAGTAAGAAATAACAGAACCCCAATCTAACACTGGAAGATATAACTAACAAATGCCAATGTATTGTGAATATCAAAAACGGCACCAAAATGATTGAATATCTAATTTCTAGTGTCTCTAATCATATACCTGGTATCATGACCAATGCTACATTTCATTAAAGGAAGAATTCTCACTTTCATCATATTATTAATTCTCATGTCTTAAAAATGCTTTGAAAAGAATTTCTTGGTTAAATTATGCGTCTACTATTCAAGGCGGTTTACTTGAATATCTGGGCTACTCATTCCTGTCATCTAGATATTTCAACAAATTATCTGTTTCCTTGTTTGTTTCAACACATCATTATGCCTAATAGTCTCATAACCTATCCAGGTAAGTTTGTGAAAAGTTCACAACCTTTCGCTTACACGTTAGGAAAGAGTCCAGAGACGTTGTATTTGCTGGCAATCTACATCGAAAAGAATATACATTGTTCAGATGTCGATTCCTGAACTGTTAACATCTAAATGACGACCGCTCAATATTTATCATCAGGATCGACCAAGAAGTAAGAAATACAAACTTCTTGAAATACTTCGTGCTGGCAATTCTATGTTGTACCAAAAATATAATATTGAATAAAGCTTATAATAATAGTAATAATTCTGATTCACATTGTTCTCTGAAACCTAAAACTAGTTTTTGGAATTCTGAGGCATTGAGTTTCTGTCTTTTCTTAACCATTCAATAATTCCAAATGCCTAAAATGTGGAACAACTGACCGCAGAGAAGTATTTCAGTGGTATGAGTATTGCAGAGATATATGAGTAATAAAAGTGATAAACTTACACAACCCGAGTACACACAAACAATATTAAAGCTATGTGTTACAGGTTGAAAGAGTATTCGCGATCTTATCATGGCTCCAGAGACCGACTATTATGGAAGCCACATGGATGAGTTCCTCTACCTTATATATTATGATTTTAGAACATTTGAACATCTTTCCAACCTTGACAAATTTTTGGACCATATAAAAGAAGTGTATCCACTTTTGTTATATCCCCCGGTGAATTACGAATGGTAACTTTTAGGTCTATTTATGGATCAATGTAATATGCCTATTTCCTATTGTACAATTATTACGTAACTGAACTATTCATATTCGTATTTCTCCTATCATTAGCTTTATTTTGACCTTTGACTTATTATCATACGATTCTTGAGTTATAATCAGTTTATTGATTACTTTGGTTTGTATAAAACCCAATGTGTTTGTAAATAATGATTCATATTACCGAGGCTGTTATTTGTGTTCTGGACTCAACTGGCTGGGCTAGGCAGATAGGAAGGACCGAATAGCACTCAAGACTGCTCGTACGATTTCAAGTATCATTTGCGTCCGATCAATAAATTCGCTCCTTCTCTAATTGCACGTTCATATATATTAAGAGGGCATACGTTATAACAACTTTAATTCTTTGATTTTGTATATTATATTTTTACTCTATGCTGACTGTTTACTGGTTGACTAATATTTCTCAAGGTCACTTAAGATTCTTTCAAAGGTCGTCCTTAAGTTATAGTCTCGCCCATTTATCCTCTAACAGACGAAGTAAAGAATCGATCGGATATCCTGGGTTAAATCATCAGAAGCATCAAATGTATTGGTAAGTTTGATACTCTAAAGATCAAAATCAAATGATATTTCACTGATGCTCCCCTCAGTTTATTGGGTATTGGTTGTCTCACAGACTTTAAAAAGATTTGAGTGACTATTTGATTTCACTTATGATCAGATCCCTCTCTCAAACACATATAATCAGTCTTCATCAACATCACACATCTTATAAACATGGAATTCTAAAGAAATCAGGAGCTACAACATGATATTATCTATCTGATTCATCAGACTACTCAACTATGGGATATTTTTCAATAGAGAGAAGTGATGTATCACTATCTCAACGCTTACATTCGAATTGAAAAAGCTAGACCTATTTTACAAATGGGAAAGATGATAAATCGTATCAATCAGAAATCAGTTAGATGATAAGTGAATGTGATTGGCTAAGAAATGGTTTATTTCCTCTAGCAGTAAGACATACAACGTTGGTAGCTCGTTTTTCTAAGGGATATATATATATATATATATCCCGATTACGTTGGTCACTGAACTGCTTTTCTCGCAATCACGTTTACCCAAACCAAAATTATTATGTTTATAATTAACATAGCTTAATGTTCATAGTTAAGAAAGAATTGAAAATGAGGAATCACAGGACAACTGTTTCGTATGGGACTCCTCGACAGTGAACATCCACGACATTTACATTAAACTTTACTATTCTTCATGATCATTAATTTGAGAATGGCACTATTCATTTCATAAAATCGAAATTCCTGGATATCCTTGATATTTATTCGCTGTCAAATTATCCATCAGTCATTGGAAATTTCTGTTTCCAAGACTAGATGCAATAATCATCTTTTCAGTCCTAAATCTACACAAATCTGCACTTGTTACTTTATAATAATTCTGTCTGTTCTCATTGTTGAATATACTATTATTAATGGTCAGCAGAACAGATTATTTCCTCAACCCTGAGGGGAGAGTTTAAATGGTTTAAATTGCTTATTTTTGTTAACGTCTTTTTAGTAAGGTTGTTTTCTAAGGAACCTCCTGCTTTACCAGGGCTTGAAACTAGCAGTAACCGTGGAAAAGTAACAGGCGGAGTTTGTTCGGAATTCATACGACGGACCATCCTAAAAATTAGTGAATGGAGGAAAACTGATAAATGCATTGAAAGTGAAAACTGAAGTCAGACAAGGCTGCTAATTTCCCCTTTCTCTTTCTTCTGGTATTTGATTGGATTATGAAGACCTCCACATATAAGGAGAAGCACGGAATACTGTGATTATGTTGGATGTAACTGGACGATTTGGACTTCGCTGATCACCTAACCCTTCTACCCCATACACACAAACAAATGTAGATGAAAGCAACCTTCACATCAGTAAGCCTCAACCTACACAAGGGAAGAACCTTGATCCCTAAATACAACACAGATAATACTAACCCAATCACAATTGATGGTAAAGCTGTGGAAGGTAAGGAGTCTTGCATGTACCTGGGAAGCATCATCGATGAGCAAGGAGGATGCGATACAGATGTAAATGCAATGAATGACAAAACTAGGACAGCATTCCTACAGTTGAACAATATATGAAACTCAAAACAAATGTTTTCAAGCCATCATCAAAGTGAGAATCTTCAATATGAACATCAAGACAGTTCTACTGTATGGAGCTCGAACTTGGACAACTACCACAATCATCATCATAAACGTACATTTATTTATAAACAATTGTCTACACAAGATACTGAATCTCCGTTGACCTGATATCATCAACAACAGAGTACTGTGGGAGAGAACAAACGAATTTCTATCTGAATAGGAAATTCGTAAAAGACGTTGGATGTGGGAAAGACATACATTTCGGAAATCATAAAAGTGGATAACGAGGCAAGCACTAACTTGGAATCATGAGGGGAAACGGAAAAGCAGAAGTCCAGACATGAAAAGGACGAATAACAACTAGCAAGAATTGCCTAGGGCAGAGTCAGATTAGGAAGGTTGGTTACTGGCCTATGATCCTCCACGAGGGTTGGTAACAGACGTAAATAAAGTAAAACCAGAATTTTTCCGTCTAGTCAAAATAAACATCACAGTTTTATATATAATCATAATATTATTATCAAGCAACAATCTACAATACGTGTATAACTTGTCTCAAGTAATTATAGTCTACAATCATTTCAAGCATTCACATCATTATATATCATACGATCTAATCATCTTAACATGTGATTACCACGGGTTATTTTTTTTTAAAAGTAAAAGATTATTTCTTAATCACACAAGAGCCTCGATGTACACGAAAATGTGGCTTCATTTAATTTATTATTAATAGGCTTAGAAGGTGTATTCATCATTATCATTCTAATGACTAGTCTCAGTAGTATTCCTCTTGGGAGTGAAACACATTGGCCATATTTTAATTTCAGTTTGGAAAGGATAGGAGGCTTGATGGCCTGTGTTAGTCCTGGCAATGATGGTCTCTCAGCTGATCCAACTTTCTTTTGAAAGAATCGACAGATGGAGCCTCAACCACGTGCTGAGGTAATGAATTCCACTCGTTGATGATTCGATTGGAAAGTCGGTAGTCAGCTGACAAGTAATTCGTTCTGGGCTTGTGAATATTTTTGGAGTGTCCTCGTAAATTTTCTGTTTTGGAAGACAAGAAAAATGAGGGCATATCAGGTGCAAATTTATCACTAAGCAATTTGAAAACTGTAATCAAGTCTCCTCTGATTCTTCTATATGATAGTGGGAATAGGTTTAGCTTGGTCAGTCTAGTACCATACAGGAGCTTCGCTATTCCGGTTAATAGGGTTATGTAATTGCATTTAATTTAGAATCCATTTTGAACTTTAGTCCATACATGGTGTTTTCTTTACATAGAGCAATCATTCCTATCTATGTATGAGTTACCATATATAAATGGTAACTGTTAAATCTAATGAACTATAACATTCTACTTTGATGATTCATAAAGAAAATGTTATTCATCGTTGTATGGGACAGAATAGGATAATCATTTTTACTTTATAAGATCATATTATGATCAGTAATTTTCTTGTAATAGCCCTGATGGTGTCTTTGTGACTTTCGAGTTGCTTAATCTGCCAAGGGCGATGGGACAGTTCATGACAGTATTGTTGTATGCTAGGTTCAAAGAGAATTGTTTGCTATATACATACAAGTCCACCCCGTTATATTCCCCGTAATTGGCAGTCATTTTTTAACGGGTCTTAAGACTGTTATATCCCCATAAGAATAAAGAATGGTAACTTTGGGATCTATTTGTGATCCAATACTATGAATGTATTTTTTCGATCGTATAATTGCTAAATAACTAAACTATTCATAATTATGTTCCCTTTATTATGAGCTTTATTTTGACTTATGAACTATTTTTATACGATTTCCTATTCTTAAGTTATCCTCAGTCTATTATTTATTGCCTCCCACATTCCCATCCACAATTGGCTGAATCCTGTACACATGTTATTTTCTACTTTATTGGTACGATATGGTCTGTTTGTTTGGTATATAAACTCAGTATGTTTGAAACATCATGATTCATATTGCAGAGGCTGTTCTGAACTTAACTGGCTGGACTAGACAGAAGAAGGACCGACAAGTACTCTAGGCTGTTTGTACGGTTTCCGTTTGTCATTGGTCCGATCGATAATTCACTGTATTCTAATTGGCGGTATCGTCACATCATATATTAAACAGGGCACTCAGGCACATAAGTTATAACAATTGGCATCAACAAGTTATAATAGAAAGAATACTTTCAAATATCGAATGATGATTATATTCAATCTATACTATATCGTAAATGTAATATCCACTGATTTGAAATATAAACAATCTATAACAACATTTCCGATATAATCCATCAGTTATTTCTGGAAGAGTATCTGCTGTGTAAATAAATTATTCCGAGTGAACTACATTATTTGTTGTTCTTGTCACTGTCAGTTACTTTCATTCCTGACTATTAAATTATTTTGGAACATTCTAAGATTATTGATAAGTCTTCTAACTGAATGCTAGTTTCGGTTACTAAGCTCTTTTAGTGACCCCACAGACTAATTCTATATGACGATATGAGCACAAGAGAAAAGGTGCGAAATATGAAAGAAAACGCTTTATTCCAAAGATTCCTTCATGTACAGAAAATATAGAGTATTTGTAGCATCTTAGATACCCTTGGGTTTCCAGGACATTCTGAGACGCTACAAAACATAGTAACAGTCCTAGGTAATCATCCAATCAGAAACGCGACATATGACTTTTTACTTTCCAGATATTTCTGGCATAGCTTCTATTGGATGCTGATTGGATAAGATGTTTCTCAATGTTTCCAGAGCCTTTTTTGGCTGTTTTTTCGAGGAGTTTTCTGGATCTCCCCAACAGTTATCAATTCAAATTTAAGAGTTATGAGTTAGATGGCAACTTATTTTTTCACATAGACGAAAACTGTAGATGACCTTGTCGTTGTAATTTAAATTTCGTGATTTATAGACGTTTTAATATCGGTACTTACTACCTGTGTGGTTGCGCCAGAGGATTGAGCTGTACTGTTCAGATTGTACCGTTGAAGCCCATATAGTGTCTGGTTCTTCTATGGGGCGGGATTAAGCTGTACTGCTTGGGTTAAGCCTGGGTAGTGTCTGCCTCTCCTGTTAAACGGGATTGAGCTGTACTATTTGGGTTGTCACGCGAAAGTCTGGATGGTGTCAGGTTCTCCTGAAAACCAATACAAAATTACCCTGGTCGACGAGGGTATATTATATTACTATACAAA
>NC_031496.1:3645604-3692020 GCF_000237925.1 Schistosoma mansoni
GTGTGGTGCATATATATCTGGTGCTTCCTTGTACCAATATTTATGTGTCAGTATTTACATATTACTAACTTTCTTGATCTTCATAATTCATGTGTTACCTGCTGAATAGGAGTGCTTTTAATTTTTAAGACTAAATATTTGAAAGTAGCATAAAATTCCTGGATCAATAACAGAAAGCTGGTTGATAAATGCCTCAAACGTGTTCGCTCTGTTTCGTAGGTAGGATTTACGTTTCTTCCTTTCAGAAGATAAGTATACAATGCATCAGTTTGCTCTGTCTAACCATTTACAGCTATTCTATTTAACATCGGAGTTGATAGAAAGAAGACTAAACATCGGCCATACCAAAACATGTTATCATTATCTCTGAAACTACTGAATGACTGACTGGGCCTTATGGGAAAAAGAGAAGAAATAAACAGGGAATACTGTTTAAAAATAAAGTCTGTATGAAGGAATAATGAAACTCAACTTCTAGAGAAAGATAGCGTCTACATCTGCTCTAATACAACCGATTCTGAGCGATGATGTCATCTAACGTCTTCAACCATCAATTGCGATTATCACTCAAGTCAAGATCATTATTCATACACATACTTGTCTGGGTTAATTGTATACATCATTATTATTGACACTATAACTTCCTATGCATTATTAGACTTCGCACTCTGCACAGTTGGTTGAATAAACAGACGTTATGAAGGGCTCACTGTGTTCACTCAGTCACATGTGATATAAACCATATCACAGAAGTGCATCATTTCAAGTTGCTATTCCATATCCATACAGTGAAATGAAATCTTCCAGACTAATCCCAGAGTAGTTGGAGCTGTAATAGTATCATTAATAAAAAAATATTAGTCGTAGGCAGCATAATTCGTGGAATAAAAAGTATAAGGCCATTCTAAAAATTAAGATCTAAGATAACGATAAAAAGTGAATCAATTTGCTTCGTTTTAACTGGTTTCTGAGTCATGTCACGCAACGTTCCCAACCATGGACATTGATTATTGAACAAACCCTATCCAAATAGTCTATACTTACTGTTATATCCCCTGGCGAATTATGAATCGTAAATCTGAGGTCTATTTATGGACAAATGTAATACGCCTATTCCTATTGGATAGTTGTTAAATAAGTGACCTAATCGTTTCCGTGTTCCTCTTATCATAACCTTTATTTTGACCTTGGAACTATTATTATTGATTACTTTCCCCCTAGCTACAGCCACATTGGCCAATTACTGTACAAATGTTATTTTTCTATTTTTGATATATGTGGTCTGTTTGGTTAGTATATATAACCCAGTATGCTTGTAAATGATGATTCATATTGCTGAGGCTGTTATTTGTGTTCTGGACTTAACGGCTGGGCTAGGCAGATAGGAAGGACCGAATAGCACCCAAGACTGCTCGTACGTATTTCCTGTATCATTGGACACATATATATATATATTAAGAGGGCAAATTGATACGTTATAACAATTGGCGACGGGGATTCTGGAAAAAAAATACAGCAGCCGCTGACGCCATTTCGGAATTAAATAATCCATAATAATTGCCGGTGTTTTTTTTTGGATTTATTATTATTATTATTTGCATTAAAAAAATGGCTCTAACTTCCGATCAATTTCAGTTGCTAATCCAGCGACAAGAGCAGCGCTTTAGAAAGAGTCAATTGGATTTCATTGACAAGTTACACGCGAAGCTGCTGAATCACCCATGCTTCGGGGGTGCAACGGAAGTTGACGCATTAATTACAAAATTGCGTACAGAGCTGGAAAACGATTACAGAACTAATGAATATGCCGGCGAAAGCCTCAATGAATCCATACAAAGCAATAATTTAAGCGCAGCAGTTATACATGATCAGCCCAGTAACCCAGTACTACCTGTTTCAGAGACATACCCTGTACACGGTCCAAGTCTTATTAACCCTGAAACAAAACGTGCGAGCAATGAATCGTCCAGTTCACAGAGAGACAATATCTTATTAAGCGCCATTAAAATTGCTGCAGTACCCGCCCATGAAGAAACGGAAAACGAATCGAGCAGTGTATTGAATACAGAGGCGCCAAATGAAATTAATCATGATACGAAAAATGTTTCTAATGAATCTAATGATCAAAATTCTGTAATTGTTCTACCAGATTTAGATTATTTTGATGATTCATATGTTCCTGTTGAATTCTCTTATAAAAATGAGAGAAAAATGTCAGATGTATTAAATGATAATCAAGAATCCACTGATTATGATTCATTATCTGCTAATGAGGTTCCAAAAAAATTGAAGCAAACTGTTTCACAAGAATCGAAAGCTGGTGACCTCAAATCAAATGTCGTCGATCCTCATGATCTCGTCAGTTCTAATGCATTCCCTGTTAAATGTGACAAACATATCGCATTAATAGTAACTTGGCTATATGAGGATCCAACAGTCTTTCGTGGGGGAGGGTGAATCCGAGAAAATTTAAAATCCGGATATCAACTCCGGATTTCTCAAAAAGGGGAGGTGTTATATCCCCTGGCGAATTATGAATCGTAAATCTGAGGTCTATTTATGGACAAATGTAATACGCCTATTCCTATTGGATAGTTGTTAAATAAGTGACCTAATCGTTTCCGTGTTCCTCTTATCATAACCTTTATTTTGACCTTGGAACTATTATTATTGATTACTTTCCCCCTAGCTACAGCCACATTGGCCAATTACTGTACAAATGTTATTTTTCTATTTTTGATATATGTGGTCTGTTTGGTTAGTATATATAACCCAGTATGCTTGTAAATGATGATTCATATTGCTGAGGCTGTTATTTGTGTTCTGGACTTAACGGCTGGGCTAGGCAGATAGGAAGGACCGAATAGCACCCAAGACTGCTCGTACGTATTTCCTGTATCATTGGACACATATATATATATATTAAGAGGGCAAATTGATACGTTATAACAATTGGCGACGGGGATTCTGGAAAAAAAATACAGCAGCCGCTGACGCCATTTCGGAATTAAATAATCCATAATAATTGCCGGTGTTTTTTTTTGGATTTATTATTATTATTATTTGCATTAAAAAAATGGCTCTAACTTCCGATCAATTTCAGTTGCTAATCCAGCGACAAGAGCAGCGCTTTAGAAAGAGTCAATTGGATTTCATTGACAAGTTACACGCGAAGCTGCTGAATCACCCATGCTTCGGGGGTGCAACGGAAGTTGACGCATTAATTACAAAATTGCGTACAGAGCTGGAAAACGATTACAGAACTAATGAATATGCCGGCGAAAGCCTCAATGAATCCATACAAAGCAATAATTTAAGCGCAGCAGTTATACATGATCAGCCCAGTAACCCAGTACTACCTGTTTCAGAGACATACCCTGTACACGGTCCAAGTCTTATTAACCCTGAAACAAAACGTGCGAGCAATGAATCGTCCAGTTCACAGAGAGACAATATCTTATTAAGCGCCATTAAAATTGCTGCAGTACCCGCCCATGAAGAAACGGAAAACGAATCGAGCAGTGTATTGAATACAGAGGCGCCAAATGAAATTAATCATGATACGAAAAATGTTTCTAATGAATCTAATGATCAAAATTCTGTAATTGTTCTACCAGATTTAGATTATTTTGATGATTCATATGTTCCTGTTGAATTCTCTTATAAAAATGAGAGAAAAATGTCAGATGTATTAAATGATAATCAAGAATCCACTGATTATGATTCATTATCTGCTAATGAGGTTCCAAAAAAATTGAAGCAAACTGTTTCACAAGAATCGAAAGCTGGTGACCTCAAATCAAATGTCGTCGATCCTCATGATCTCGTCAGTTCTAATGCATTCCCTGTTAAATGTGACAAACATATCGCATTAATAGTAACTTGGCTATATGAGGATCCAACAGTCTTTCGTGGGGGAGGGTGAATCCGAGAAAATTTAAAATCCGGATATCAACTCCGGATTTCTCAAAAAGGGGAGGTGTTATATCCCCTGGCGAATTATGAATCGTAAATCTGAGGTCTATTTATGGACAAATGTAATACGCCTATTCCTATTGGATAGTTGTTAAATAAGTGACCTAATCGTTTCCGTGTTCCTCTTATCATAACCTTTATTTTGACCTTGGAACTATTATTATTGATTACTTTCCCCCTAGCTACAGCCACATTGGCCAATTACTGTACAAATGTTATTTTTCTATTTTTGATATATGTGGTCTGTTTGGTTAGTATATATAACCCAGTATGCTTGTAAATGATGATTCATATTGCTGAGGCTGTTATTTGTGTTCTGGACTTAACGGCTGGGCTAGGCAGATAGGAAGGACCGAATAGCACCCAAGACTGCTCGTACGTATTTCCTGTATCATTGGACACATATATATATATATTAAGAGGGCAAATTGATACGTTATAACATAACCTCTAACAGGGAATTTCTACCCACTACCTTCTCGTGGCGGGGGTGTTATTTACGGAAGTGAGAGGACGAAACGCGAATGTCCGGCGCTTTAACCGGGTTGGTGAACACGGAAAGTGCACCTAGGGGAGTTGGAAAACCCTCATTCTAAACCAATGGTGCACATGGGCTGGGTCCAGTATCCTGAGGTAACAAATGGCGTATGAATCAGTCGTTGGTGACCGGTACCATGGGACTGCATCTCATCACGATGCTCCAATGTCTTGTGGATCATATCTTTAGGTCGAAGGTTTAGGGTGTGGCCTCCTAAGAAAACCGCCTGTTTAGGTCTGGGCACCCAGGCAGTATCACAGCCCTCATACAGATCAAATGAGATTTGTGTGGTACACATGTATTCTGTGCCCCTTTGTACCAATATTTATGTGTTTAAATAAATAAATAATATATAAATTATATCTAGAGCTTAGATTCTTAATATACCGCGTACTACTTGAGCATTCAAACGGTAGAACCCTCCAAGTTGCATATGACAAGACAGAAGACAAGTGTAAGGAATGCTATTCAAAACAGTTTCAAATATGGTAAAAACTGTCAGGTATTTATAGTTTTTAGTAAAAACGAAATCATCATTATAGTTATCCAATCCGCATACAGGGGGTTATTAGCATTTGTCCAATAGGGAAACTACACCTAGGGATTCTGAAATATTCTTCCAAAAGATGATTAGATGGAATATATTCAATTCTTTCTGAGCTTTCTTGAGTTTACCTGTGGGCCGTCCTCACAACAATTAATGAAGCGAATGTAAAAAAGGTATGTGAATACACAAAAAGGTGGTGGAACTAGACAACTCTTCATTATTTCGCGAACTCACCTATTGACTGCTTAAATAAATAAGGACATAATCTTGGTGCGTTGAATGCTAATTCTAAGGTCTCTCATACTTCTCATCATTAATTTACTAGCTATATCGATGAGATTATAATTTATGGATGACCTTTAAGCAACGCTAAAGTGACTTTGAAAATGGGCATCTACTAATTAGGACTAAATGAGTGTCATAAACCAGTTGGAATCATGATTTACAGTTGATGATTAGGGTAAGGATTTAGATTTATGGTTTTCATGACGAACTGACATCGACTAAAATCCTAAGACGCTATTTAAACAAATAGGTGAATGAATTTCGTGCCAAAATCCGAGACCTGATATCCTAAATCTGATTGTTTCTTCCATAAATTATAGTCTCGCCATGTATGCTACGATAGTAACTTTGATGAATGTTCATTAAAACAGGTAGTTCATGGATAACTTTTAGTTACTCTTCAAAGATGTCGTCAGAGCTAGTGAATTTAGTCCTGTGAACCAGACATTTGACTAGATTTGGCTTGTATTGCAGTAGAACATCGTTACAACAGGACGAATATTATAAAAGTTGGAACTTTTGAACTATTATCATTGAAATTTTTACTGTAAAATCACTAAGTAACTAGACTGATAAGTTCGTATATCCCGTTCATCATAAGCTTCCATTTAACTTATTAACTATTATTATACTGCTTAGTATTCCTATTGTATTGCCTAATAGTTATTTATAGCTTGATTTATATACAGATACATTTGGCTTGTTCACGTATAATTATAATTTTTCATTTCATAGTGCGATGTGGTTCCGTATGTTCATATTGTGAAACTAAAGTGTACTCGAAACAAAGAAATAATGGGAGTTGGCTTCTGACTTCTCTTTAAACTCAAAGGGTGGGAGAGAGGTTTGAGTAAAGCTGAAGAGTTAAAGCTTATCTTGCTTCGTTTCGAGGTTGATATAAAGTGTCCTGGATACCAGGCTGTAAAAGAAATAATAGACTGAGCGCAGAAAAAACTCATACTTAGAGATCCGATTGGTAATTTTAGAAAATGATATCGATCAATGTCTGAAGCCACAACAAATAGCTTTGAAATGAGTGAGTTTGCTTGATTTAGTGGGTTTGTGACGAACATTTCTTTTATTGTCAAAAAGATCATATCAACAGAACCTTCAGAAAGAAGAGGATATCATAATTTTCTTCTTTCTTTATGACTGTGTTTGCTTAATGACTTCTACTAAACGCTCCCAGTATCTTGTGTATTGATTGTGTAATTTTTATAGCTAAAAGTTTCAACAACATAGCAACAATAAAATTCTATCTCGTTTATCATACTCATAAAATTGACTGTTTTTACCTACCTCTTAATAAACCTAGTAATCACCATGTTTTTGCTTATCTTTAATTTAAACAAAGAAATAAAAGAATCCATTTGATAAGGATCATTTCAAACTTTAATCGATTTTTGTATTATAATGTACCAAGTGAACTCAATGGGATAGATGAAAACTTTTGGAGAAGTATAACAGATCACGGAAAGTTTCTGACAACAAGTCTTCATTAATCAGTCAGTCAGTGTTTTTGATGTGACTTGAAGCTCAGCTAGTTATCACGTGATTCATTCGCCAATTGGAACACGACTTAGTCAATAATACGGGCGGCCTGCTTAAACATCTGGGCTACCTGTTTTTCCCGTCATCTATATGTTTCAACAAGTTATCTAATATTGTTTGTTCTAATACATCATTATGGCTATTAAGCACACAACCTATTCCGGTGCGTTTCTGAAAACTGTACAACCTTTCGCTGTAAAGGTTACAAAAGGCCTAATCAGAGATGTCGTGTTTGCTGGGAACATGCAGCAAAAAGAATATACATTATTCATATGTCGATTGACTGAACTGCTGACATCCAACTGGCGATCACTGAATGTTTATCATCAGGAGCAACGAAGAAATAAGAAACGTAAACATGTTGAAATACTTTATGCTGAGAATTCGATTTTGTACCAAATAATATAATATTGAATAAAGCTAATAATAATAAAATAATAATAAAATAAATTAGTACTATTCCAAACCAATGACATTCGACTGGAATAAGCAGCCTAGCGTCTTTATTAGTCCTTTGTTCGCCTAGCTTTTCCAGTTGAGTTCAGAACGCTGGTTTATATATCAGCTAAACAGACCACATCACACCATAAAATAGGAAATAACATGTATACAAGATCAAGCCAAAACGTAGTTGTGATTGTGGGAGACGGTAATTAATAAACTGAACATAATTTAAGAGCAGTAGATCGTATGATAATAATAACCTATAAGTCAAAATGAAGCTTATGATAAGAGGAATATAGATACATACAATCCAATCACTGAATAAGTGTACATTAAGAATATTTATAGAATATTAGTCCATTAATAGATCCCAGAAGTTACCCGTACTTCTTTAATCTTCACTAGGATATAACAGGACGATGAGAAAATAATGTGATACCTTAGTACTCTGTGTATAAGGAGCGGAAACGAAAAACCACTTTCAGTTAACGAATTAACCGTTTGTATGAATTGACAGTAAAGTAAAGTGTGATGCTTATACTAAGTTTATGATTTTCGTAGTTTATAATTGATAAGTCTTCTAAGTGAACGTTAGATTCGATTACTAAGCTCTCCAGTAACCTTCCACATTAAATATACACAGCAATTTGAATAACGAGAGACAAGGTGTGAAATATGGAAGAATACGCTTTACTCCAAAGGTTTATTCATGTATAAAAAATCTACTGTATTTATAGTATTTTAGATGGTCTTGAATTTTCCTGAAAATTCTGGAATGCTACTAAACATAGTAGCAGTCATAGGTAATCATTCAATCAGAAACGCGACATGTGACTTTGCACTTTCTAGATGTTTCTGGCAAAACTTCTATTGAATGCTGATTGAATATGATGTTGTTCATTGTTTCCAGAGCCATTTTTGGCTGTATTTTTTCAAGGTTTTTTCTAGATCTCCATAACCCCCCTCCCCCCATTTTCAAAAAAAGAAATACCTTTTCTTCAAGTCTCCTTACAACTTGGTAACTGCGGCATTTGGACTTTCTTAGTATCCAGAGTCTGCTTGGAGTTAGTCAGTGTTTTACAAAAAAAAAAGAAGTATAACACCTTTTGTTAATTGAATTACACATTTTTTTTTATAATTTTTTAAATAACTTTATATATTAAGTATTACATAGAAACAAGTTTGTTTTTCAATCTAACTGTCATATATATTCATTAATTTATTACGTCTATCTTCAACACCTTTAGTTGATATGCAGTTTTTCTAAAAAATAAAAAAAAAATAAAAAAAAAAGTAAATTTTTGCTGACATTTAAAATAATAAATTCGCCAGTATGATGGTGTGTGTGTGTGTGTTTGTATGTTTATATGTGTATGTTTACGTAAATGTTATGTTGCTATGCTCACTTCTGTTTTTTTTTATGTTGATTTGCATGTGATGTAAAAAAATTTATTACATTTATAGTAGAAAAAAAAAGAAAAAAAAGTTGTACTACTTCCGAAACTATTCAACCACAACAACAACAAAAAAAAAAGAAGAGAGAAGATACAGAAGAATCACTATATTGATTTTAAACATTAACTACTATTAATATTCAATGTAAGTAATGTGTGATGATAAGTTGTAAATCTAGTCTATAATGTAATGGAACACTTAATAATTTAATCTATTATAATGATTAATGATGAATACTAAGCAAAGATGGATAGTAGTTAGTAGTGGAAATCGAACCCAGGACTCAGTAGCTAAGTGGATAATGTGATAGTGTTTGAAACGCCTCAGACTCGACGTTTTCACGGAGAGATTGGCACAGACTGCAGTAAAAGAATATAGTGTGCAGGGAGAGCAGAACCACCGCAAGAATGAATGCTTTAAAGGGGAGACGAGTGTGGTATTGGCTACTTATGTCCACATAAGTAGTATATAACAATGGTCAGACATAGAATGTATTTTGGCAGAAGACCGATAAGGAAAGAATTGAAATGAAGCGCAATTGGTAGGAAAATGCATAAGCAATAAAATTAGAGAAGATGGATTGATATTTACAGAAGGAACAGTGTAGATTGAGACAATTGATTGTTATTATGCAAATTAACTGTTCATTGTATGGTTATCAGAATTTAGTGAGATAATCTGTAATTTTTGTCTAAATACATTCTATTGTCCCCAGTCGTGTTTTTGTTCATTATACCCGGAGTTATTAGCTAAGTGGATAATGTGATAGCGTTTGAAGCGAACGGTATAAAGTTCGAGTCCTGGGGTGAACATCAACTCTGAGATGCAGGTACACTTAGCTGATGAATCTCAAATAGGACGAAACACTCATCTTGTATTCCATCTTTGCTTAGAATGCTTGTGAATAAAGGCAATATCGAGACGATACGCACACTATGCACATATGTCAATAAGAGACTGATCACTTGCAGTCCTGAACATAAATGAGAAGATTCAAGTAAACAATATCAAATAATGATGAATATTTCCAAACTTTAAGTTCAGAATAAGTAGTTATTCATTGGTTGATTATAAATAAATGTTTAAAATATCGATTTGTATACTTTTCAACAAAAAACTAGATCCTGAATTTTCCGATCTACTCAAAATGAGAATGTATAAAACTTCATGAATGAGTGACAACCCGTCATATACATTTATATACTATTCAGTATGTTGAAATATACTTGGAGAAAGGACTGACGAATTATTGGTTTTAGTAGTATATTAAACGGCATCCATTCAAAAGGGAGAGAGAATAAAGGCCCATACTAATAAGAGAGAGTGTTTATAAGGGTAACCATCAAGAATGCATACATTAATAAAGGTATTCATGGCCCTATTGTAGTGTGGTCTACTTATATCCATATAAGTAGTATATGGCGATGGTCAGACATAGAATGTATTTTGGCAGAAGACCGATAAGGAAAGAACTGAAATGAAGCGCAAATGCTAGGAAAATGCATGAACAACGTAATTAGAGAAGATGAACTGATATTTACAGAAGGAAAAGTGAGGATTAAGACATTGATCGTTATTTTGCAAATTAACCATTAACTATATGGTTATTAGATTTTAGTGAGATCGTTTGTAATATGTGCTTAAATACATTCGATTGTCCCACCCGTGTTTTGTTCACTACACTATAACTGACTGGATTTGGATCGTTTCTGATTGCTATTGAGATATACATTTCGCCAATCCTCGTATAAAATTATGGACTTAAATCGCATTGTGAATAACGGAATTAAATGAGTCAAATAAGTGAATGGATTTTTGAATATATATTTATTTTTTACACTCATTGATCTAGACAGATAATCAGAGTAACGAAGAGAAGGGAAGAGAGCAAAACAAAATGACGAGCGGTGAAGGCGTGTGGGTCAACTCGATTTCATCAAGCGTTAATCGATATTCACAGTCAAGCAAAAATAAGTTACGGGCGTGCAATGGGTCAGATAGGAAATGAACACACATACGCTTATATAAAAATAGCCAGGGTAGGATAAACGAATACTTAACAAGATCAAAATGTAGCTTGAGAAGAATGGTTTTTCTAGAAGCTAGAATAAGCTATGTGGGTTCGACATAAGACCAGCTACTACAAGGTGACCGTCGAAAGGGGGAATAGCATTTTTAATGGTGTGAGATATGTTCGATTTACTCTGTTGTGGAGGTCCTTCCTAAAACGAACAATGTAGTGGAGAGAGTATGTGACTCCTCAGCAGTGAGCGGGATTTGGACCTAGGACCATCGGTTGCACGCACGAATGCTTAACCTCTAGACCACTAAGCCGATCGGCATCCAACGGTGTTAGTGTCTAACTTCAACTAATACACGATATTGAGCCACTGTCCACCATTGTCTTGAGTGTGTGACTGCCTCACAACAAATCTGGTTGAACTCCACTGGTCACTACAACTCCAGGAAATACCTCTTGAAGTCAGTCACTCGTGAGTACATGATTATTATATTGGGAGGGGGGGTTATTTGTGCTTCTGAGGAGTTTCATACTAGGACGAAATAGCCGTCCAATGCTTTCAAGTTTTCCATTGTGGTCCATCTTTTATTTTGTTTGTGGTAATCAACACTAGAGTATATCTGTTGTTCCCAAAAGTTGGTAATACATTAAACACATTTCATATTGTTCTATTCTTGCTTTGTTGAGTCAAATTATTTTTCTACGTTTTTTTTTCCATTAAAAAGCTTACCAAGAATAAATTTCTGTCTAAACAAATAAAAACACAATTTGTGTTTACAATGCCAAGTAACTGTCATGTGGGACAAACTGTTATTGATGACTCTTTAAATAATCATTGTTCTACTACTCAATATGAATCTTCTTTTGAAGAGGTAAAAATAGCTAATTTGGAAACTATGCACGTTGTGACATGTGTTCATAAAGTCAAGTTGTTTATATATTTCATTTATTGTCCTGAATTGAAAATTATTTCGTATATTTTATACTACTTATAAGTAGTAATAAAGCAATCGTAAGACGTTTAGTTGCCCTACAAAACAGATTGGTCACCCCATGATATTATCAAACGCAAGTGATATTTTGTAGATAGATTTGATCAAATACTTGCAATATGCAACTACTATCCACTTTTATGGGTCATGTTTCATTTGTACAAAGAAACATATAGAGAACTGTTGTGGAGTATACTTACCTTCAAATAAGTAGGCAAACATTTCTCCTACACTACAGATGACGTAATATGGCTGAAACCAAGTGAGCCTTTTTTTATCGGTGCCGCAATTCATTTGTCAGTCATCAAGATGGGATGATCAGAATTCCAAAGGTATTGAGACGGAAACACGTTCTATGATTTCATTCTCTGTAGGAAAGTCAAATACCGGCAAATCCATTCATGGAGTAACAACGTCCATTTTGAATGAGGCAAACGAATCTAAAGTAGACTTGGATTGTTACTCAAGGTGTTTTAAACAGTCTAAATTTTATCGGTATCTTCATCTGAAAGAGAACAAACATAAACGTCTGTTTCAAGTTCATGATATAGCTCTGTTGAAAATTTTTTAAAGAAAATACTTGAGTGGCCTGATTGTCATCGAAATATACATCCTGAATACCCTGATTTATAATCATCGACTTAACTCGCGCTAGTAAATAACGGAATAAAAATAAGTCAAACACAAGAATGGATTCCGAGTACACATACTTCACACAATTGCAGATCCATAGCAGACGATTAGAAAAACGAAGCGAAGAGGAGAGAGCGGAGCGAAACGGATAGGAGAAAGCATGTGAGCCAGCTCAATTCAATTAAGCGTGAGTTGGTATCTATGGTCATACAAAATAAGTTACAGACACAATAAACAGGGTTAGTAATCAGCACACATACGATCATATCAAAAGCAGTCAGGGTTAATATGAGAATAAATGACAAGGTCAAAATGTATCTTGAGTAGAATGAATAAATTGGTCACCTCAGAAACTAGAATAGCCTGTGTAGGCTTGATATAGTGCCAAACACTACAATATAACAGTACTTTTCCTATATGAATAAATAAATTCACTAAGTATGCTCTGTATCTCGAAATTAGATGACCGTAAAAGATATGCGTTGACTGAAATGTTTGAGTCAAGTCATTCAAACTTATACAAATGTTCTTTACACATGTCTTCGGATCATTTTAATTATTCCTTTTTAACTGCTTTTAAAAAGGAAATAATCATTTAAGCATAGAATATAGACATATTTAAAAGAGATAGTATGAATGTATCAATCAGCTGGTAAAATGACGTGGAATCTTCGGTTATTTTACTTATGAATGATAACATTCAACGTATTAAACCCAAACTTCTCAATCGGTCAAGTAAGTTAAGATAACAAATGAAAAATGCAAACAGTTTGATCAGTCGAATTTATTCAGTATGTTTTACATGTATTCACGATGGATCAAAACCTAGAATTTTCATTTCAACATTTCAATATGAACTAACACTAACTTATAAACCTTTGAAAACTGTTTCTGTTATGTTTTTTGGCCTGTTGATTCATCACGTGACTAAATGGTCAGTTAAAACACTGAATTATTTGACTTTGGCACTGTGCTAAATCAGTGGCGCGTTAACCAGTACAAGCAGCCTAAAGTCAACTTTGAGTCCTTATTGATTCTTCTCGCCTAACCTTATCCGTCTGAGTCCAGAAAACAATCTCAGCTCTCATTGTATAAATTATATATTTCAGACTTATGTAGTTGCTTAACAGTGATCCAATAGGAATATATATGATAATAGTCCATAAATAACACCTAGCAGCTACCGTTCATTTATTCTTCGTTAGGATATAATATTTTCTTTAAAAAATTGAGATATTTCAATCGCAATAATACTGAATTACTTGACTTACTTTAAATCAAACAATACATGTTAAATATACTAATGTGGCTGAATCAATATCAAGGTGAAAAGGACGTCAAACTAAAATCAATCGATCTCATAAAATGGAAATCAGAGAGAACACAAATTGAAGAAGATTAGTCGAGAAGATACAAGAGACATTATGATAACCATGGTAGAACTTCAGAATTTGACCTACTAGTATATAGGTAGGACATAATTTTATCATTAAATTTGACAAAACTCAGATATTTCAAGTAGTTCATTGTTATCTTCATTATCATTTAATGCACCATTAGAAATCCTTCTTGATGGATTCGAGCTGAGAATATTTAAATGTTTCAGTTCCCATATAATTAACAAGTTTGAATTATGTTTCTCCTAAGTACCATTTACAAGTAGTTTATTTAAGTAGTATTAAGATAACCAACCTGTTTTTTATTATTTATTTTAACTTTATAAGTTAACATTTGAATGTGATTTCTTCATCTAGTTAACTCAATCTCAAGTTAGAGTTAAATGAATTCTCAATTACTAATAACATTTAGCAGTAAATAACTAATTAATAATATTTTATAATTGAATTCATGAGTCATTTGAAGCTAGACCACCATAGAGAACTTGGGAGCACTGGACAGTCGTTTCGTCCTAGTATGGACTCCTCAGCAGTGAACATCCACGATCTCACTCGCGGGAATAGAACTCAGGATCTATCAGTCTCGCATGTGATCGCTTAAACTCTAGACCACTTAGCCGGTTGGCATCCAACGGTGTTAATGTCTAACTTCAACCAATCCAAGAAACTGAGCAACCATCCACCATTGTCTTCAGTGAGTTATTGGTCACTACTTCTCACTAGAACTCCATGAAATACCTCTTGGAGCCAGTCACTAGTGAGCATATGTGAAAGACAATAATCAATAGAATATAGCAATCCTTATCTGTTTGATTATACATTATATACCTAATATTAATATACAATCTGTATTGGTCCGCTTAAATATTCATTTTTCTAATATCGGAGAATATCACTATTCAGTTGGCTTTTTTTCCAACTTTACTGTTGAAAGGAAATGAATTACTATTTAGTCTTGAATTTCCATTAAAACGTTAGACAGTAAACCATGAAAGATGCGAATAATAAGTTTAGCTTCTTTGTTCGAACTTCTAAGTCTGGTCCATGATTACATCTTACGAATACATTTCATTAAATCATTGGAAGTGTGCACACTGATATCCTGTATATACATGTATTTATATATTTTATATTACTACGGACAAAATAGTCGTCATCATCTACTAGAATCTGGTAGCAACAATACATATAATATTTTTATACAAGCTCCAAGCCTTAACAAATATCTACTTCGTTGGGTGTCAACAAAGTTTTCGTATATCTTTGATTACTGGACATTTCCCTAATAATAAATAAATAATATATAATGATACCTATTTCCCTAATAAATTCAATCTCAATGATTTATAAGTTGATTGGTGATGTCTGAAATTTTGAGATGGTGGAGATTTGTAGCTCAGGTGGATAATTTTGATGAAGTTTTGTTTTCTGAGTTGGATGGTTCACTCGTGGAGCTTCATTTCTACCGGCATTTTGTGCTGATGATGTCGTTCAGAAGAACGATGAAAGCTCCTTGACAAAACCATCCAGCTCAGAGAACAAAACTCCATCAAAATGTCTGAAATTTATTTATTTTACTCATTCAATACTTAAAAGAACTAAGTATATTTAAGTTCGAATCACATAACTGTAAAATTATTTTATAATTTTATAGTTGAATTCATGAGTCGACTAAAGCTAGACCACCATTGAAAACCTGGAAGCACTGAATGACCGTTTTCTTCTTAGTATTAGGACTCTTCAGCAGTGAGGATCCACGATCCTGTTCGCAGGATTCAAACCCAGGAACGTCAGTCTCGCGTACAAACTCTTAACCTCTAGATCACTGAGCCAGCATCCAACAATGTTAATGTCTAACAGTGGCGCAATTTCTTGGATTACTTGAAGTTAGACATTACCACCACTGGATGCCAGTTCAGTGTTCTAAAGATTACTTACTTACGACTGTTACTCCCAATGGGGCATAGGCCACCAACCAGCATTCTTCAACACACTCTTTTCTGGGCCTTCCTTTCTAGTTCTATCCAATTGTTGTTCATTCTTCTCATATCTGTCTCCATTTCTCAGCGTAATGTGTTCTTTAGTCTTCCTATTTTCCTTTGACCTTCAGGATTCCACAGTTAACTGCTTTCCTCAATGTGTATCCTATCCACTTCCAAAGCTTCTTCCTAATTCTAAAGAATAATAAATAATTATTTTATTACTTCGATATTTTGAAAAATAATTTCATTGATCATCATAAGTAGTAAACAATAAGTTTCTACTACATAGAACTCTTCGGTAAAACAACAAACAGAAGGGGTTTTGTGGAGATTTCAGTATTTTCATAGTTGAAATCATGAGTCAATTGAAGCTAGACCATTAGTTGAAGTTAGACATTAACACCGTTGGATGCTGACTCAGTGGTCTCGAGGTTAGGTGTTCTGGCGCGAGACTGGTAGGTCCTGGGTTCGAATCTCGCGAGGCAGGATCATGGATGCGCACTGCTGAGGAGTCACACAACGAGACGAAACGGCCGTTCAGTGCTTCCAGGTCTTCCATAATGGTCTAGCTTCAGTTGACTCACGATTCCAACCATGAAAAACAGTAAACATTAACCATATTGAGTTAAATCTAAGTCAGTCCAATCAATATATATAGGAATAAAGGGGGAAAAAATATTCTCAAACCCGAAATTCACGTGATCTCTTCCCTGATTGGTAGTTCCATATTTATGAATTAACCAATCATAAATGTTTAAAGTTAGACATTATCTCTATTAGGTAAATTTATTGATTTATTGAATGAATCAATAATTAGAAAGCTAGTTAATTACATATTCTCATTTCTCTTTTATTATGATAATCATATTTTAAAAAGATTTCTTTGAAGGATTAGTTACAAAGGAGATTTCTTTTTTTTTTTACTTTTGGTCATGTATTTATCCATTTTTATGATTTTATCATCAATTTTAATGATTTCTGGAAGTTTCGATAATGATAAACAAACTTATATTGATATAAAACAAAAGTAAGTATAATAAATATAATAAAGTAATTATGATGTTAGTAACTGAGTGTTATATCTTGTTGCTTGGATGCCCTGTTAATGTATGTGGTGATAATAATAGACTAGTGGCCACATTACAACTTGATCGATAACATTCGATCAACACTAAGACGGACTTGACACGCATGACATTGATCACCACCCAGTGATCAATTAATTGTGATTACATATCAGTCCTACAGGAGGTCGGTCGCGTCCCGAATAGCTCAGTAGTAACGTCTCTGACTGTGAAGCTGGGTGGTACGGGATCGAATCCGTCAGGGAGCACCAGTTTCCTCAAGATTAAAGGTACACCTTGCTGATGAGTGCCAAGTAGCGCGAAACCCGGGTCAAGGGTTTCCTGTTGACTACCTCCAACCACCATCTTATTTGAACATAGTGCACGCAGTGTCGAGCCACCTAGAATAGTGGCCACATTGCAACTTGATCGACAGCATTTGTTCAGCACTAAGAAGGACTTGACACGCATGACATTGATCATCATCTAGTGATCAATCAATTGTGAATACTGCCAATTAGAGAGTAGTGATTTATCGATCGAACCAATGGCACATAAAATTCATGCGAGCAGTCTATAGTCCTTATCGATCCTGCTTTCGGTCTAGTCCAGCCAGTTAAGTCCAGAACAGCAATAACAGTCACTGTAATATGAATAATTTATTTCAAACCAATTGAGTTTATATACCAATCAAACAGGCTGGATCATACCAATAAAATAGAAAATAACATTTGTACAAGATTTAGCCAAATGCGGCTGTGAATAGGGGAGATAGTAAATGATAGACAGGGCATAATTCATGAATGGTAGATCATATAACAATAGTTTATAGTTCAAAATAAAGCTCATAATAAGAGGGACGCGAATATGAATAGTTTAGTTATTTAGCAATTATACGATAAAGATATACACATAGTACTTATCCGTAAACAGTTCTCAAACGGTACCATTCATAATTCTTATCTGAACAGTTAATATAGAAGGCAAGGAGGTTATGTAAATTTAATAAATCCCCTTAGAAGCAAACTTCTGGTTGTAAATGGCATTATAATAAGTACCACAGTTTTAATAATAAGAAAACGATTTTGAAAATTTCATAGGGTATAAGTTTCTTTTTAGTCCATCATATACCTTTATGTCTAGAAATTAAATGTTCGCGTGTGAGAGTGAAGGTTCTGCATTCGAGTTTCATATTCGGGATCATGGATGCACACTGCTGAGGAGCCCTGTACTAAAACGAAAGGGCCGTCCAGTGCTTCCAGCTTCTCAATGATGGTCTAACTTAGATCGATTCATCAATTGGACTACTAAATTACTACGATCTCCACAATCCCCCATTCAGATATTTATTATTAAACCTATAATTCTGTATAGAAAACGGTTTTTATTTATTTATTTAAACACATAAATATTGGTAAAAGGAAGCACCAGATATGTATGCGTCACACAAATCTCATTTGATTTGTATGAGAACTGCGATAATGCCCAGGTGCCCAAACCGAAGCCTTTGACCTAAAGATCTGATCCACTAGACAGTGGAGCATCGTGAGGAGATGCAGTCCCATGGTAATCGGTCACCAACGATTGATTCATATGCCATTTGTTCCCTCAGGATCCTGGAGCCTATGTGCACCATTGGTTTGGAATGAAGGTTTTCCAGCTCCCCTAGGTGAACTTTCCGTGTCCACCAACCCGATTAAAGCGCCGGACATTCGCTTTTCGTCCTCTCAATTTCGTAAACAAGGGTAGTGCCACGAGAATGCAGTGAGTAGGACTTCCCTGTCAGTGGTTGTGTACGCGTGGTAATGTGAGAGCATTTCGAGAGGGAAAGCGTACTCTTCCCACTCTCGGCCGTATCAGGGCATTTGGGGACAGATTGGGGGTAGATTTATTTTATGATATTAGATTTTAGCACTTTATCAACTTGTTCATTCTTTGTATAATCTTAACAGTTGGATAAAGATTATATTATAAACTTCTCGAATGTAATAAGAAGAACAGTTACTGAAGTGTGCCAAAATTGGACTTAATGATTAAGTCATTTGTTTTGTTTCTTTAAACAAAGTTAAATTTAATAAGTGTCATATAAAAATTAAAGAAGTGTGATGAATGTTGTCATAATTACCAATCCTACTTTAACTCTTGACTCACTTTGACCTACGGTAAAGAACTATTAAATCAAAGCTGGAACAAGATAGAAGTAAAGAGGAATTTCTCATTCAAAGCATCAGAGACAAGTAACTATGACATATATTGACCGAATCTATTCACTCTCGGTTTAGCTGTCGAAACTTCACGTTGTTAATTACGTTTTCACTGTACTGTCTTGGTCTCTATATTTTTTTGTAGTAAACTATGTTCTGATGGTTGGACTAGGTTAATTTAATTAATTTAGTTAGTTTCTGAAAGCTCGATAATGGACATACTGCTTTACTGATGAAACTATTCGGAACACTTCAATTGGTTTATCAACAGTTCTACAGAACGTAATCAATAGATCATTTAAAGAAATGGTCATCTATTGGACACTTGCTATCGATGTCTTGAATTAACAATGAATGAAGATGATCCCATGACACATTAGAGTCATATATGCGAACGTTTTAAACTGTTGAGATTTTGAGAAAATGAGTTCATCTACGTCATACTTAAACGAAGCATACAGTCTAAGAAACTCTTATATTCTTATCAAGTTACTGAGTTGTCTTGACTAATGCTCTAAATTAACTCTTGTCATGGATACAGGCGATCATCTGTGAGTGAGAAATCTCAATGATCATACAACTTCAATCCGATCCGAAGTAAAAGTGTATCACAATGTATCTCTTAGGTAGAGGTGAAAGACAGATTAATGGGGCGAGATAGATGAATGTCTATAATGTATGAGAAATAAAAAACAGGGTTGACATTAACTGCACGGCCATTGTGATCCCCTACCACTCATTGATTAGAAATTTAAGGGTGTGGTAAGAAAAATTTAGGAAATAGTGATTGGTGAACTTGTTTTTGAAAGTGTGTGCTCAAGTGATAATGAACAAACATTTTGTCACCTGTAATAATTTTTTAATTGGCTGCAGACAAGGTCAACGGCGTCTATAATGACGGTAAATGGGTTAATGCCAAAGAACGAAAAACTTACCTTCTTTATGACATTACGAATTAGGTGTACGCGACACAAAATGTGGTGGGAATCGGGATACACCTGCGTTATGGCAGCAGCTATTGCAGGTGTCATCTGTAAAAATACCAACCACCTCTCTATTGTTAGTTGACCAGCGGAAGAACGACAGGAAAAGAGAAAGCAAAGTCGATGTTTAGCGACTTATAAATGCAATACAAACAGGTATTATTATGAAATTCATATCCAGCGCCACAACTTGAGACAAATATAGGTTCTCGTTATTGGTTTTGTATGTCCCATCAAAACCAATAACATCAAGAAAACGACTTGACAAATTTATTTGGTCTGCAGTGGCGAAGAAGAAACACAACAGACAATTATCTTCATCGAATTGGTAATCACAATGCCTACCAAGTGACATGATGTGACCTTTCAATCGCCTAATGTTTACAATATAAATATGCACATTGTTTACCAGGAAGCTTGGCTTATGAGAACACTTTTTGGCGCATATTAAAAACATCTTCAGCATTCAGTGGCTTTCCATAAGATTGGTAAGCAAAGTACATAATATTGAATGCTGCTTTCCCAGATATCAAAAGCGGTCTCACTGTTTCCAATTCAGCCTCCGTTAATCGGCGCATCCAAGAATTACTGTCGTACTTCAGGGAATTTCACTCGTGGTTGTGATGCACATTCCCACGAACATCAGTCCAGTAACCTTCAATAAACTTGCAAAAGATGAAGGCCGGACATTGAGTGTTCGTGGAAGTCCTTCATGAAAAATATAATAAATCTAATCAATTTACCTCCTTCGTCTAGTTGGCTGTGAGGAACAGCTAGGTATTCCTACGGCCATTTCTCCAACATACAAATTTAATATACCGCTTCCGATCTCTATGAAAATGAGAATCTCTCACCGCATAATGGCAGTAGGTAGCTCTTTCATAAGTTCTAATGGCGTTCTTTAACGCTTCAAGTGATTGGAACTCTGCGAGATATAATGTATTCAGAAATACGTTATCCGTTTCTATGACAACGTGAGGAACAACAGAGCTTGTACTTTGTACGTTACTATCGTCCATAATGTGAAGAAAATGTGCTCTGTATAAGAAAACGTTTATTCCACATAGTGATTGTTAGAATGAAAAATTGTTTCTATATACCAAAGGAATTCAGTTTTATTTTAATGATCATTTTTTTTATTTCATTTTTTTGTCCTTCAGTTTCGATAGATGGGTTACTGAACTGAGTAAGTCCTTCAGTGAACTGCACACTATAACTGGTGAACCATATTTAAAGTCTGTAAGTTCAATAAATGTTTTATATCAAATATTCAAATATTATTATAGAATCAATTACTGGTCCTACAAGTACTGCATTTTTCTTAAAACGAGCTACTAATTTCTATTCACTTGATGTTGTTTACTTGTATCTTCCAATTGTTATTTAGGACTGCAATTGATCAATCTCTTGTTGGCATATGTGCCTCGATATTGCCTGAAGTCACAAGCTTTCTAAGCAAAGATAGAGAGTGAACATCAACTATGAGATGCAGTTACATCCAGCTGACGAGTCCCAAATAGAATGAAACTTGCATCCTGGATTCCTCTGCTAGTCACTTTCCATCTTTGCTTATAGAGCTCCTAATTTTCCTTAAATTGGTATTACAACATAACTTGTGTGTTGGTTGATTTCTGATTACTTGAAGTATGTATGAAAAGAAATTAAAGTTTAGTCAAATGGTTTGTGAACAAACTATAATGAAATACAAAAGGCTCTTAATAATCTTTAAAATGATCTTCGGAGATTTAATCAATTCGAATAACTACAAAGTCGATAAAATTGTCAGAGAGATAAACGATCACTGATACCACTGATGAATGTTTTCATCATATCATTAATTGATTGAAATAAGAATATGGAACCTGATATTCCATCTAGTTAGCTTAATAGTATCATGCAAGATATTAGACTAGGTCATGAATTCATGCTACTAACGAGTCATCTTAGCGAAATTGAGGACTATTGTACAGCCAACTGCATATGTAAACAAATTTTTGACTTTTTGAATTCCATTGAAATCGAATCCACAGTCTTCGAACTGACTGAATTTGAAAAAAAAGCATCATTTACTAAACAGGGACTCGATTGGTTAACTTTTGATAATGAAAGACCTAAAGTTGGTGCTTTTTATTTCGTGGGAAATGGAACATACATAGTTGTAAAACAGAAAAACTGATAAAGACTTGATTGATATTACTATCCGGGCAAATTGATCAAATGCAGATGGTCCGAAAAAAATCAGACTTACTAAGGTAACTACGCATAGTTCTTCTGATAATACATTCACTGATGAAGCTGTAAGACATTCTCGTTTATTTAGAAAATAGTTGTTCTAACTATGTAAATCTACTGATCATCCTGGATCAAGTGCAATCAGTTACGTTATGCTTATTCAGATGTTACGTATTGAGCGAATTCCAGAATAACAAACATAATCAAATCTTAATATTAAGTGGTCTTTCAGTTGATCTAGAGGTGGATCAAATATTGTTTAACTAATCAGAACACAGAAGAATGTATTCATAAAAATGATGTCTTTAATGACTTATACTATAGCTCCATGGCAGCTATTCTCACTAATTTCATGTTATTGAGTAACTCTTTTGATTACTTCCGGTTTTATACAGGGTTGATCGATTTTAAACATAGAACTGCTAGAGATGACGGAGAAGATTTGTAGCTCAGGTGGATGATTTTGATGGAGTTTTATTCTCTGAGTAGGATGGTTTGGTCGTGGAGCTTTCATCGTTCTTGTGAACAACACTATCAGTGCAACTTCAGGTAGAAGTTTACTTAAAGTTTGGGCTGATGGTGCTGTTCAGAAGAACGATGAAAGCTCCACGACCAAACCATCCCACTCAGAGAATAAAACTCCATCAAACATATGACTGCTTACAATGTTCATTGTATATTCCATAGTTGTTTGACTGATGGTTCCACATATTCTCATAACAGTCACGTATAATTTCACTCATTTGCTTTCAAGGTAACACGAAGGACTTAATTTCCCGAAATTCATCTTCTACTTATCTTTTATTATAATAATTTTATTTTACAAAACAGTAAACTATTTTACTGACAAAGAATTTTCCCAAGTAGGATTATTTACTTTAAAAACACTGTAAAGTCGTACCGTTATTTAAACGTAACAATGTGTTAAATTGTGTTACAATTCTTGAAGGGTGACATCCGACGGGAATAATGAATGGCAACGGTTGGGATCCATTTACTGACCAATATGATACGTATATTTCCTATTGTATAATTGTTAAGTAGCTAAACTATGTATATTCATGTTTCTCTTATTATAAGCTTTATTTTGACCCATAGACTATTATTATACGATTTACTGTTCTTAAGTTATGCCCAGTCTATTCATTACAATCTCCCACATTCACAGTCACTTTTGGCTTGATCTTGTACAAATGTTATTTTCTATTTTATGGTGTGATGTGGTCTGTTTGATATGTATATAAACCCAGTATGTTTGAAATACAATGATTCATATGTCGGGGGCTGAGATTAGTGTTTTGGACTCAACAAGCATGGCTAGGTAGGAAGAAGAACCGATAAGGACTCTAAACTGATCCTACGGGTTTATGCATCATTATTCAGGTCGATAAGTCACTGTCCTCTATTTGGCGGTATCATTACGTTATATAGTGATAGGGGCACAAGGCCATAAGTTATAACAAATTGCTTCACTTAACTATAAACGTTAAATACACATTTAGATTATGCAAATTACTGAGGTAAACAATATAGTTCTCTTGTTTAAAACGATGTAAGTGAAGTAAGCAATTCTAATTATTAGTAACCCGAGTGATTAAGATTTTCAATCTGATAATAATAAATTCTTATTTTAATTACAAATTTGAAACTAGATCATGTTATAAATTTACTTGGTATTGTTTGGTTGAATCTTCTCATAGACATAAAATGCTTTACGGCCGTAAGTTCACTCTGTTGATAGACCACAAACCACTGATTGCAATATTCGGTTCCAAGAAAGGGATTCCCGTCTACACAGCTAACAGACTACAGCGCTGGGCAACAATGCTTTTGAGCTACGACTTTAACATAAGGTATCAGTCAACTAATACTATCGGCCAAGCCGATGCTCTCTCATGACTTATTGGAGTTCAACATCCTGAACTGGAGGACGTGATCATTGCCTCGATATCAGTTGATCCAGAAATACGGAGTGTAGTAGCAGCGGCAATCCGAAACACTCCAGTGTCGTCAGATGAAGTCAGAAAAGAGACTCATCGAGACCCTGTTCTACAAGAAGTCAGAAAGTTCCACCTAGAAGGGTGGCCCTCGAAGATCAGTTCAACAGAGCTTCAGCAGTTTTATCAGCGCAGATTATCTCTTTCAATTATCGACGATTGTCTCATGTTTGCTGAACGTGTCATAATCCCAAAGAAGTTGCAACCGGTAGTCCTCGAACAGCTGCATGCAGGACATCCTGGAATAAACCGCATGAAAGCTCTAGCACAAAGTTATGTATACTGGCCACGATTAGATACCCAACTCGAGCAGCTATCCCGTTCGTGTACAAAATGTGCATTGTCAGCAAAAGCATCACGAAAAGCAGAGTTGCAATCATGGCCGATACCACAGTCACCGTGGCAGCGTATACATTTAGACTTGGCTGGTCCATTCCATGGACAAACTTACCTTCTGGTAGTGGACGCATACAGCAAGTGGCCGGAAATTTTCATCATGGAACATCCAACAGCAAGCTGCACAGTTAGAAAACTGCGGCAACTATTCAGTCGTTTCGGGGTTCCAGAACAAATAGTCAGCGACAACGGCACACAGTTCACATCATCTATCTTTTCAGAATTTTGTCAGCAGAACGGAATCAGGCACATCCGAATACCTCCATTCCATCCGCAATCGAATGGCCAGGTAGAACGTTTTGTCGGTACGTTCAAAAATGCTCTAAAAAAATCAAGAGGGGAGGGTACCACCGACGAGATCTAAGAGAGGTTCCTGTTTATCTACCGTTCTACACCGAACCCTCAAACAACAAATGGGGTCTCTCCAGTGGAAGCGTTACTTGGCAGAAAAATAAGGACACATTTCGATGTCATCCGTCCGACGCCAGCTCGTGAGCCCCAACGAAACTTATCGATGGAAAAGCAGTTCAATCGACACCATGGGGCACAAAGACGATTGTTCACGGTGGGTCAAAAAGTACTTGCTATGGACTATCGTGGTAAACATTCTACGTGGACAGCTGGTCGGATCGTGAGAAAGAAAGGGAAAGTGGTTTATGAGGTGTCAGTTGGCTCAGAAGTTTGGATACATCATGCTAATCAACTGAAAGCAACTTCGATAGCCAGCAGCGAGAATCGACATCGAATACCTCTTGATGTTCTGCTAGGCACCTTTGAAATCAAAACGCCCGGAACAGACAGGTCAGTTTCTGTGCAAGCAAAGAGTGATAAAACTTCCTTATTGCCTAGACGATGGACAGATCGAAAGCGCAGGCCAGTCACTCGGTTGCAGTTGGACCCTAGCACCAGATCCTACGAATCTGCTCAAGGGGGAGGTGTTAGTGGGACATAGACTGGATTAAAGCATGTTTCATGCATGATGGTGTTGCTGCGCGCTGATTGGTTAATTCTAAACCAATCAGCCCTGGCAGATTATTGGAGAAAAATCTAGAAGCTTCTTATGTATATACTATAAATATATGAACGTTATTCAAACTAGTGATTTCTGTTCACTTCCCATTGTTATTTTTGAATACAGTTTCGTTCCTGTTCAACGTGTTCTGATTTTGGGGTCTTGTCGGGTGTCATCGTATAAGAATACTAAGCAATAGGAGTAGCTGGGTCGTTTATTAGCAAAATACAATTATAACAATAATGCTTGTGAATTAAGGCTATATCGAAATAATACAGACAGTATGCACATATGCCAATTAGAGACTGATCAATTGCAGTCCTAAACATCAATGGAAAGATTCAAACGCAATACTAAATGAATTTAAACTTCGCCCCATTGCACAAGCAAGTGACTATCAGGACTCAGTAGCTGAGTGGATAACGCGATGGCTTTTGAAGTGAACGGTACTGAGTTCGAGTGCCAGAGTGAACATTAACTCTGAGATACAGGTACTTCCATCTGACAAGTCCCAAGTAGGAAGAAACGGGCGTCAAACTGGATTCCACTGCTAGACACTATCCATCATTGCTTATAGTTCATATTATATTCATTAGTGAATTAAAACAAAATGTATTATGTAACATATTTTATTATTTTTTTTTATAGATTTATAAAACCGCCAATTTTGGAGCAGAAGAAATTAATGAAACAATTGCAACTAAATATCTTGATATAGCAGTTAAAAAACTTGAAAATATTGTTAATGAAAAATCGAAATTAGTTGAAGTAAGTTAATTTTTCTTTGAGGGGGGGGGAAGGGCTTTAAACATGAGAATATTATGTAGAATAAATATTAGACTACAAGTATCTATATTAAATGATTATTGAACTCATACACTAACTACTAGCTACTCATATTATACTGATCACTCTTTACATATCATTCTGTTTTTTTTTTGTTTTTCTTCACGACGTAATGAGGCACTTACTTGGTAGCAGGCGTGAGGTAGGTAAGTGAGTAAGTAGGTACGTAATGAGGAATTTTGAATGAACTTAGAAAAAAGCCATAGTAGTAGGTTTTAGGTATTGTTTGGGGTATTACTTACTTACTTACGCCTGTTACTCCCAATGGAGCATAGCCCGCCAACCAGAATTCTTTAACCCACTCTGATCTGAGCCTACCTTTCTAGTTCTATTCAATTTTTGTTCAATCTTCTCATGTCTGTTTCCATTTCTCGGCGTAATGTGTTTTTTAGTCTTCCTCTTTTCTTTTGGCTTTAAAGATTCCGTGTAAGGGTTTGCCTTGTGGCTCAGTTGTCTGTTTTCCTCAACGTGTGTCCTGACCACTTCCAGCGCTTCTTCCTGACCTCTTCTTCCGCTGGAATCCGGTTTGTCCTCTCTCACAGTAGGTTGTTACTGATGGTGCCTGACCAACTGATCCGAGGTATTTTCCGTAGACAACTGTTAATAAACACTTGTATCTTCTGGATTTTGACTTTCGTAGTTCTCCACGTTTTTGCTTCATACAGTAGAAACTGCCTTGACGTTTGTATTGAATATTCTGATCTCGGTGTTGGTTGAGAGTTGTTTTCTGTTCCTGATGTTCTTCACTTTCAGATATGCTGCTCTTGTTTGGGGGTATAGATGAATATAGTCGTGATATTTTCATAATTTAAAAAAAGAACACAATCCATCTTTTATCGGTAACGTTAACTTCACACACTCTAGTTTAGATAATTGTTTTAGTAACAATCAATAATTCGTTTTCTGGCACTTTTGAATTAAAATCGTCCATGTAATTAGATCTTGATAGAGACACTCGGGAAGATGTGGAAAAGTTTACGTACCTGCACAGCATCATCAATGAACAAGGAGGATCCTATGCAAATGTAAATGCAAGGATTAGCAAAACAAGGACAGCATTCTTACAGTTGGAAAACACAAGGAACTCAAAACAACTGTTTGTAAGTCAGCATCAAAGTCAGAATCTTCAATACGAACGTCAAGGTAGTCCTACTGTACGGAGCTGTAACCTGGAGAACCACTACAGTCATCAAAAATGCACAAGTATTTATAAACAACTGTCTACACAAGATACTGAATGTCCGTTGACTGGATACAGACCACTGTGGGAGGGAACAAACGAACTTCCATCTGAGAAGGGAATTAGTAAATGACGTTGTAAGTGGATATGACATACATTGAGGAAATCACCAAACTGTATAACGAGGCAAGCCCTAACTTGGAATCCTGAAGAGAAATGGAAAAGAAGCAAGGCGAAGAACACACTACGTCGGGAAATGGAAACAGACATGAAAAGGATGAATGTGAACTAAAAAGAACTGGAAGGTATTATCCAAGAGAGAGTTGGATGGACAGTACTGCTGGGCAGTCTATGCTCCTCCCTGGGGATTAACAGGCATAAGTGAGTAAGTAATGTGATTAGATAGTATGCTTGTTAGAAAAAGATTACTGATAACTTCTTTTTTGACCAATTCAGTGATCCCATTTCGTAGAAATGTTTAAGTCTTTAGATAGTGCAATGAAATACTGAAATTTTGAATGAACTGAAATAATATAGCGGTTTTACAATTTTTGTTATGATGTAACTTATCTGTTTATTTCGAATAAACAGTTTTGAATACAATAATCCATTCTTTGATCATTTCCTCTTCTTTAGGTGTTATAATATTTATCAATAGCTTGTATTTTCATTGTTAATTTCTTATAGAATATCAAAGTTGCAGCTGAAGAAGCCTTCGTGAAACGAGCTGAAAATGAACCAATTGGGGTTAGTTCATATTGTATTTTATATGATTTACAAATTGATGGAGACTACTGAGTACTTGGTTTGATAAACCTGTTGAACACGAAGTCACTGACTTTATAGTTGGACCCTCTCAGACCGTCTGAGCTGTATGTAATTTATTTTTGTTGTAAGGAAATAGTTTGTATCCATTTCATTTGACAATCAAGCTCTAAATTAATCAGGTTAGATAATAATACAGGAACTTGCAGAATTACCGATCATATTATTCCCTTCATTTGTCTGCTTGATCAGCATTAGAAAATGAGCAAATGATTGGTTAACATGAGTAGAAGAAGAATTCGATAGATTAAGCACGTATGACTAAAATTGTTGACTGATGGTTACTAATGGAGTATTAGGGTTGTCATTATACAGAATTCTTGCTACCAACTGACATTAGTTCTAATTCAAAAGGGTTAGGGTTAGTTATTAAGAGTTAAGCTGGAGTTTTGAGTTAGGTTTACAAATAAGTCAGAAGGGATTTTCGTCACGAACTGATATTAACTTTAATCTAACACTTTGTCATACCTCTGTTTACTAACTTCAGGAATTTAGGGTTTAGATTTAGGGTAATAATTAGGTAGGGAGATTATTGTTTAACTTCACTACATGCTTGACTAAGTGTTGAATCGAATGAAATTTATCCATCTACAATCTTTCTTAAGAGCAGGTATATTCTGTAATTTAGCCTAAGCTCCATCTTAAAATTTTCTTTTGGCCGCATAAGTGATTTCAAACTTCTACCCGAAATTTGTCTTGATGATGTCGTTCAGAAGAACGATGAAAGCTCCACGGCCAAACAATCCAGCTCAGAGAACAAAACTCCAGCAAAAGAAGACCTAGTGAATGCACGAGTGATTACGTCACACCTCATTGCATCTACCAGTTTACATGTTAGTACGGACACACATACATAGGGAGGAGTAATCGAACAATACAATCAAGGGTTATAGAACATGTACCTAGATGGCTTCAAAACCAGTTAATGTCAAATGTTCCGATCAATATGGGAAGTGAAAAACCATGTTCATCGATAGCAAAGTACATAATTGAAAAGAGGCACAGAATTGACATCAACACAGCTTCAGGGCCTCCAAATGCCCTGGTACGGTCGAAGGTCCGCTCTCCCTCTCCAAATGCTCTCACATGGTCACGCGTACATAGCCTCTGCCATACAAGTCCTACTCACTACCTTCTCGCGGTAGGGTTGTTGTTTATGAAATTGAGAGGACGAAAAGCGAATGTCCTTCGCTTTAACCGGGTTGGTGGACACGGAAACTCCATTTAAGGGAGTTGGAAAACCCTCATTCCAAACCAATAATGTACATGAGCTTCAGTATCCTTGGGGAACAAATGGCGTATGAATCAATCGTTGGTCACCGACTACCATGAGACTGCATTTTCTTACAATGCTCCACTGCCTTGTGGATCAGACCTTTAGGTCAAAGGCTCCGGGTGTAGCTCCCTAAGAAAACTACCTGCTTCGGTTTGGGTACCTGGTCAGTATCACATCCCTCACACAAATCAAATGGGATTTGTGTGGCTCATATGTATCTGGTACCCCTTTGTACTAATATTAATGTGTTTAAATAAACAAACAAATAACAGCTCTTTAAACGTTGTATAGAAATTGTCAAGAACAAATTCTCAGGTTTATTAAAGCCTTGACCATTCGTAAATTTGAACCCCCCACCTATGTGTACAAAAACGGTTTGTCGTCGTAACCTTGAATTTAACCTGGTAATCCGTAAGTCATTTTATGGCTAAGGGTAATGTGACAATTTCCTATTCTTTCTATGGGATGTTAATTTTTTCTCTCCCCCTCATTACCTTGTTATTTGAACTTCTATTTAATTGACCTTTATTAATCTTCATACAAAATGCCCTGACAAGTGTATATGTGTGACCAGATAGTTTGCAATATATAGCGTAAATAGATCACATTTTTCAGATCAATTCCATCTTCTCATCGCTCTATCGAAATTTATAAAAAGGACTAGTTACCTTAAGAGATAATAGTTTATTCGCTTATCAACCTTGATTGATTTTGGATGACCTTATGTGTGTGCACATCTTATCCTATTCATCAAATGTCTGTAGCTTATTTTTAATCTGGCCATAAATACTGAATAACGCTTCATTAAATTGAGTCGGCTTATATACCTTCTTTACTGTGCGTAATTTCGTTCCACTCTCTTCTCTTCGCTTTTCGGGTAGTTCGTCTGGATCAACAATTGTATGGAATGTATGTATTCGAATTCCCTTCCCGTATGACTTATTTAATTCCGTTATTCACTAACGCGAGTTAAGTTGATAATGGTATACGAGGATAGACGACATGTGTATTTCAATAACAATCAGTCATACGATTGACTTGGGGTTAGATATTCGAGGAACACTAAAAATCCACTGTTTAGTATTTAACAGTTTCTGATGATTTCCCGTTCGATAAAATAAATTTCAAAATAATCAAATTAGCACCAACTTATTGGAATTATAGTTGAATTCATGAGTCAATTGAAGCTAGGCCACCATGAAAACCTGGAAGCACTGTACAGCCGTCTCATCCTAGTATGGGACTCCTCAGTAGTGAGCGGGATACGAACCCAGGACCATCGGTCTTGCGCACGAATGCTTAAACTCTAGACCACTGAGCTGGTCGGCGTTCAACGGTGTTAATGTCTAACTTCAATCAATTTACGAAATTGAGCGACAATCCACCATTGTTTTCAGTGAGTTACTATCTCACAACAGATCTAGCTGAACTCCACTGGTCACTGCTTCTCACTAGAACTACATGAAATACCTTTTGAAGCCAGTCACTAGTGAGCGTATGATTATTGTCAGAAGTGGTTTTGTGGAGACTTTAGTAATTTTATAGTTGAATTCATGACGAAACGGCCGTCCACTGCTTCCAGGTTTTCCACGGTGATCTAGCTTCAACTGACTCATGAAGCCAACTATAAAATTCCTAAAATCTCCACAAAACCTCTTCTGATTATTGAAATTAATCATTTTTACGCTAATTGATTTTTTCACCATTTCTTTCTGATTCTCATTTAGTGTTACTATAGAGCCAAAGCATTGACCATTGTTCCTCCATTGAATGAAACCGATAATTGCAGCATAAAATTTTATATTCCACTAAAGCAAAGTCCTCATCATGATAATCAATATGTATGTTACAATTTTTCCGTTGTACATGTTCCAACTAATGTGTATGATCTGTGTAAGTTTTATTTACATTGATTTCATTCATATCAATAATAATCTTTGAGATATTTACTTATTTGATTAGAAACAAAATAAATCACTAGTATATGAGGTTGTAGGAACTGATGAATTTCATTGAAATCATGATCCAATCGAAGTTAGACAATCATTAGAAGCACTGGGCGGCTGTTTCATCCTAGTTTAGAACTCTTATGGAGAGCGCGTACATGACTGCATAGGCGTGAATTGAACCTAGGACCTTCGGTCTCACACACGAACACTTAACCTCTAAACCACTGAGTCGGTATCTAACGATGTTAATGTTTCAGTTCAATTAATCTACTACATTGAATGACCATCTTCGATTATCTTCGGTGGTCATCTGGCTCAATTCAATACGAATTAAATATTTATCTCAGTCTTTGTGATTATAATGATGAAATTTTTATATCGAATAATTTGGAAATAATTTTTAATTACAAGTCAGCTATAGTTGGAAAGTGAGTGGCCTATGCTCCTCCACGAGGGATAACAGGCCTAAGTAAGGAAGCAAGTATGATCGAAAAACTTTGAAAGTATAAGAAAGTTATTTTTGCTTTAGTCCAAAGTTCCTTAATACTGCCAATCATCAATATACTCGAGATTCATTTGTAATACAGCCTAATGAACCCATGATAATGTCAGGACAGACTTTTGTATACCTTCCCTTTGGTCAGAATGACCCATAAGCTTTTAAAATATAAAAAAAGGATATTTAGTTCCTCGCTATTACCACTGCATATTTTAGTTGTTCTTATCATTAACCTAAGTGAAGAAAAAGCAAAGCCCTATACACATAGTTCCTTATATTAGATGAAAGAGTATGAGAACGATTTAAGCGAAATAACATTTGATTCTCTTTAGCTGCTTATAACCCATAATATTTTAAAATCGAATTTTTAAATAAAATTTAAGATGTATAGTTGTATTGCAGTGTGTGCTACTGATATCGACATATATAAGTAGTATCTCTCATCGTCGAAAGTGAAATACCTGAAGGCAGAAGTTTAAGAAGATCAAAGAAAAGAGAATGAGAATAAAGAATGAATGCTATGGAAACGAAAGAACAATGCAGTCTGAGACGATTGATTGACATTTTGCAAATGAATTATTTACTGTATGGTTCTCAGATTTTACTAAGATGTTTTGTAATTTTGTGTTCGAATCCACTCGATTGTCTCTACTTGTGTTCTTGTTCACTATAGCATTATAGATTAAAATCTTAAAGATTTAAGTAGAACTGACATATAAGCGGAGTTATATAAAATAAAGGGGTTGTTTCGGGAGATTTTTAGTAATTTTTATATATAGTCGAAATCATGAGTCAATTGAAGCTAGACCACCATGGAAAACCTACAAGCACTGGACAGCCGTTTCGTCCTATTATGGGACTCCTTAGCAGTGTACATCCACGATTCCGAGCGAGACTGGTAGGTCCTAGGTTCGAATCTCGCAAGGCAGGATCGTGGATGCACACTGCTGAGGAGTCCCACAATAGGGCGAAACGGCCGTCCAGTGCTTCCAGGTTTTCCATGGTGGTCTAACTTCAATTGACTCATGATTTCAATTATATAATAGAAGTTTGATTGTAAACTTTTAACAATATCTGATAGATTCTAACCAAGAAACATGATCGACTGATAGTGATTCATAACAACTCCATGAATTAATGTGATTTCTTGATCTAGTCATTATATTTCATTACTATAAGCCTAGCTAACGAATTTCCCAATAGACAATATCTAGGTCTGTGTTGGTGCTCTTATTGAAGTTGGACTGGAACATTTAATTCCTAAAATGCCTGTAAAAGGTCCACTAAGATTAAGAGTTTCAACCATACAACAACTAATAAATGTTGGACACTCCTACTAATCATAACCAAACGCAATCGATATATAATCAAAGCCATCACTATTCGATTCTTATGAAGAGAGAAAACGACATGAAAGTTTCAACCTCTGATGATCAGTAAGAGGATATTTTGATGTGGTAAAACCATCAAGGTACTTAAATAAATTAAGGACAATATTCTGAACTCTTAACAGAAGTCATATGTAGTGCATACTTACAACAAATTCTGAGTATCTGACTAGATTATAAATCATGAAAGTTAGTCTGAATAAATATGAGACAGGTGAGACTATAATTTGTGGACGACTGTTGAGCGACGCTACAGTGACTTTGAGAGTGTCCACCTAATAACAAGAACAACATAAGGGTTATAAACCTGTGTGAGGAATCAGAATTACGATTTAAAGTTGATGATTAAGGTTATGAATTAGATTTCGGGTTTTCATCACGATTCGACATCAGCTATAATTCCAAAACTCTTTATCCAAATGGATGAGTGAATTTCACGCCAAAATTCGAGACCTGTTATCTCATAAGGGATTTTTTTCTGGTTAGCGTTTTTTTAGCGAGTTAGTTTTTCTACGGGATTGGGTCGCTAACCCCATGCCCAACCCTCCTCCTTTACCCGGGCCTGGGACCGGCAGTAACTCTAGAAGAGATACAGACGGATTTTCATACGTGATTGGTTCGTCCATAAATTATAGTCTTTACATAATCTATTCTCCTCGGAACTTTATTTTTAACAACTACTCTATTTCAGACTTTTACATTGCTAAAATTTCTTAAATGTGCTTTGTAGCCGATAAGCTAAAACGAATTGGCAATTGGACTACTGAATTGGATAAAGTATTCAAGTTAAACGCTGAATCTGATCCAACTTTAAAATGGCAATACTTTGGGAGTTCAACAGGTTTTTTCAGATACTATCCAGGTACATTTACTTTTATACTACACATTGTTAAGATTTAGTGTATGTAAATTACATTGCAGAAACCAAGAATCATGCAACACTAGATAGCTGTTCGGTTGTGGTTTAAGAATCTTTAACACTACACAATTACAAACGCGAACTAACAAATTGATTCTAGGCAATAAAAATACTCCTGCGCCAATCGCTCGAAACGTGATGGTTTATCCTATTAGATGATTAGAGGTAGTCATCAGGAAACAATGGACGTAAGCTTCGTTCTAGTTCGTACTTTCAACAAGTCACCTGTAGTATTGAGGAAAATCAACGAACATGACATCGGTTACTGTTGGGTTATTAATCAATTGTAAGTATCTCAGTCTTACTGTAGGTTAATCGCTGCTCGAATATTTCAATAGTTACGTCTCATAATGAGAGGTTGGATGATGTAAATTTGAATTTATCAAGGACCTTGAGTTCCCTCAAGATTGAAGGAGCACTCTAATGATGAATGCCGACTAGCACGAAACTTATATTCATGGTTTCCTTCCAAATGTATCCAATCAACTAACATTTGAACATACTGTACGCAACGTAGTATCACTTGAACTAGTGGCCAAATTACAACTAGATAAGTAGCATTCGATCAGCACTAAAGAACTAGACAAACAAGTATTGGTTAATTTTCAGTGTTTAATTGATTGTAGATGATTCATATTTCATAATTTAAATGAACTTGTCGCCTAATCTGACCATTATTGGAGATTTACAGTATTCAAGCTATGTAGAGCACTCTTCATAGTTGGGATATATGGATAATTAGATCATGGCTTAGTAATCCAACAATTATGTGTTTCCAGTGAGCTGAAAGTTCTTAGTCTGACCTTCATGAAATGATTAATTATTTTGCTTAAAGCAGCAGAGCCAGAACTAAATGGATGATTCCAAAAATACTTCTTGCTTGATTCCAGGACATTCAAAATCGTAACTAAGTAGTCTGCTTGTTAAATATATGGTTGCTGTGTAATAGATTAGAATGCACAATAATCAGTTCAATACATAGTGTAGTGTAGAATGAATGATCAGTTTTAAAATCCTGTTATTACCTAATAGCTATGAATAATTAAAGAAACTGATTTTCAAAATAGGCTTCTCTTTAATCTAATATATAGATTACAGCTGTATGTAATATCTTCCATACCTTTGATACAAGTGTCAAATATAAACTTATAACACTTATAAATCCTTTTCCTAAAATGAGAGAGAAGATACCAGTGTGGAGACGTCAACATTTATTGAAGGATCCCATCCATGTATTTAAGATGAAGTTGTTTTTGCATTGTCTTATACTACTTATGACATATGAAGAGATATTATATCTAACATGCTTTCCAAAATTACACTTCTATTTTCAATTCTGTTCCAGGTTCTCTTTCTTATTAGACACCTTTTCTACTGTAAACACTAATTTCTGAATAATAAACTGGCTGGATTTCTATTTTTCTGTATAAAACCTTTCTACTGTATATGAGCGAAATAGGTTGTTTCTCTGAATATTTCTTACCATACTATTTAATTGGCGTTAACTGGAGTCAACTTCATTGTTATTCATAAGGATAGAGATGTAGAGATTTGAGGGAATCATATTTATTACATACATGTAACATCTTTCAGTTTATTCTCTTAAATTCGAATTTTTTTGTTTTGTTTTCATAGGTGCTATGTGGGACATTCAGTTGGATGAATATCGTTTAGATTTTTTTGATTGCCGTTCTCAACCTTGGTGAGTTATTTTATCAATGACAGTATCATAGGTTTCTATTTTACCGTAAGGTATAAAGTGTTTCTAGCATGGGACGTTTCTGATTTAAAAATCAACTACTGGTCATATGTTCCTAATTTACATCACAGATAAACATACTATTCTATTGTTTACATTTAACTGGAGTCCCTACACATCTAGTAAGTCATGATCATTTGTTTCACATTTGCATCTCATATTATTGATAGCTCAATGAATTGACAACATGCATTATCTATGCATGGACTTTATCAAACCAAATAATGGAACTCAATCACTCTTGAGAACTTTTCTACTTTACTAAGAGATTCTGAACTCAGAATTGGTATGATTTGCAACACTATCACTATTTGTTAAATAGTGTAGTGAACGAGAACGCAAGTCGGGACAATTAAGTGGATTCGAACGCGAAATTACAAAACATCTTAGTAAAATCTGAGAACCATACAGTAAATAATTCATTTCCAAAATGTTAATCAATTGTCTCAAACTTCATTGTTCTTTCGTTTCCATAGCATTCATTCTTTATTCTCATTCTCTTTTCTTTGATCTTCTTAAACTTCTGCCTTCAGGTATTTCACTTTCGACGATGAGAGATACTACTTATATTTATCGATATTAGTAGCATACACCACAACAGTAATATATCAATTAAAAAATCTTATTGTTTTAATTCATAAATACGTCAAAATGGATTCATGCTTGTTCATTATAAAAGATAAGCATTCAGTAAATCTTGAAGCGAGGTCTATTCTTAAGAAATGTAATCAGTTATTGTTTCCAGGGTAATCATTTTTGTACAATTTTGTAAACAGATTTCAGTGACAAATCAATGGTAAATACGTAAAGATTGTAAGCTTAGAAAATAGATTGAAGGGATTCTAGAAGTTAATAGTGTAGACTTGTATGAGAAATCAAATGTAGAATGTTTATTGCTTCATATCTGTCTTCCTTCCTGTACTATATCCTTACATACAAACTTTCTTTTATATATTACCACCACTGAATTAACTACTTCTATGAATTCAGTGTTCTTCTCATTGTGCTAATGAGTGAGGTATGACAACTTGGACCGATGCATATATGTGCCTGGCTCTACGTTGTAACTGAGAATGTTTATTGAAGAAAATTTTCTAGAAAATAAGAAATATGTAATTCTGTGTTCAGTAACCTAGTCATTATAGATTGTATTTATATGCAATGTCAACTTGTTGGAGATAATGATTAAGAAGCCACCTTTTTTGCGATTCAGTGCTTGGATTCTTATGTGAAATGATCTTTTTAAAGGAACAATGGTAAAACATTTATAAATAAGGTAACGATAACTGGCAAAGCCATGGCTTTATTAAAAAATCGATATTCGGCATTTACCCAAAAGAATTGAATACGACACAATTGCTTCGTGAGTCAATTAAGCGGTTATATACCGTAGTGATAAAAATCCATCGTATAAAATTCTATAAACAACAAGTGTCAACATCAATTTGTAGAAGATTAGTTTGAAATGGAACTCATTATATTCAGGGAGGTGTTTTGTGAATATTATAGTAGCGTAATGGTTGAATGCATGAGTCAATTGAAGCTAGACGACCACCATAGAAAACCTGGAAGCACTGAACGGCCGTTTCGTCCTAGTATGGGAATTCTCAGTAGTGGGCATCCACGATCCCGCCCCGAGAGATTCGAACCCAGGACCTATCGGTCTACGCGCCCGAACACGTTACCTCTAGACCACTGAGTATTCGGATCTCGAATACGACACAATTGCTTCTTCCCAATGAGTAGAAAAATTGTACTTCCGGAACTTTGTAACTTAATATAAGCCACTTCTTCAGAGTAAATAAATAACCGACATTCAAGTACAAAGGAAATATCTGTGTTTGTTATGTTTTTCGTTGGTTTTGTTCATTGACTTGATCAGGTATTTACAAGCATCTGCTTATCCAAAAGAAATGATAATTTTAATTGATAAAAGTGGCAGTATGAAAGGAAGAAGTGATATTATATCAAATGCTACAGCTGCTGAAATACTTAACACATTAACGGAAAACGATTATTTTAATGTGATGATGGTGAGTTATATTGGTTATATAATCGCAAATGTAAACAAATGTAGTAAAATCTTAATAGTTGAATTCATGAAACGATCTAAGCTAGACCAGCATTGAAAACTTGGAAGCACTGGATGATCGTTTCGTCTTGTCATGGGAATCCTCAGCAGTGGGTATCTACGATCCCGTATGTGAGACTCGAACCGAAGACCTTCGATCTCGCGCGCGAACGCCTAACCTCATGAATTCAGCTATTAAAATTACTACAATTTCTACATCTTTTCATTCTGATACTATTCTGAATTAAACATAGACTACTACCAGCTTTGGAAACCTTTAAGTATCTGGGCAGCATCATTGATGAACACGGTGGATCAGATGCAGATGTGAAGGCAAGGATCGGCAAAGCAAGAGCAGCATATTTACAACTGAAAAACATCTGCAACTCAAAACATTTGCCAATCAACACCACGGTTAGAATTTTCAATACAAATATCAAGACAGTTCTACTGTATGGGGCGAAGACATGGAGAACTACGAAAGCCATTATCCAGAAGATACAAGTGTTTATTAACAGTTGCCTACGCAAGATACTTCAGATCCGTTGGCCAGACACTATCAACAACAAATTACTGTGGGAGATAACAAACCAGATTCCAGCGGAGGAAGAAATCAGGAAGAAGAGCTGGAAGTGGATTGGGCATACTTTGAGAAAATCACCCAATGGCGTCACAAGACAAGCCCTCACATGGAATCTTGAAGGTGAAAGGAGAAGAGGAAGACTAGAGAACACATTACGCCGAGAAATAGAGACAGACATGAGAAGAATGAACAAAAACTGGATAGAACTAGAAAAGAAGGCCGAGGGCAGAGTGGGTTGGAGAAAGCTGGTCGGCGGCCTATGCTCCGTTGGGAGTAACAGGCGTAAGTAAGTAAGTAACGCAAGTACTACCAGCGTTACAATGTGATTTTTACGTTTTTGAAAAGTCATGTTTTAAACAAACTTTCTATTCAGTTAGCAAACTATTAAAGATTTAATTTTGTTGTTCCTTTTTTATTTCGTTTCCTCTTTTTCATAGTTTTCTGATAGTACGATGTACGCTGATCCATTGATTACTGACAGATTAATTCAGGGTACAAAATTCAATAAAGATGTAAGTTAGAATGTACTTGTGATATTATTCTAACCGCCGTAATAGCATGAAAATATCAAAACATAGAGATAATTAGTCGGTCTTCTTAAACGCTACTAAATACTTCGCCCCCGAATGCGCTGGTACGTCTGATAGTGGGGAGAGTCCGCTCTCCCTCTCTAAACGCTCTCATATGGCCACATGTATATAGCCTCTGCCACACAAGTCTTACTCACTGCCTTCTCGTGGCATTACTGTTGTTTACGAAATTGAGAGGATGAAAAGCGAATGTCCGGAGCTTTAACCGGATTGGTGGACATGGCGCGTCCACCTAGAGGAGTATGAAACCCCTGATTTCAAACCAATAGTGCACATGGGCTCCAGTATCCTGAGATAACAAATGGCGTATGAATCAACCGTTGGTGACCGGCTACCATGAGACTGCATCTCCTTACACTGCTCCACTGCCTAGTGGATAAGATCTTTAGATCAAAGGCTCTGGGTGTGGCCCTTTAAGAAAACCACCTGCTTCGGTTTTGGCACCTGTGCAGTATCACATCCCTCACACAAATCAAATGAGACTTGTGCGGCGCATATATATCTGGTGCCCCTTTGTACCAATATTTATGTGTTGAAATAATAATAATACTAAATACTATATGAAATTCACGTTTTTTGAATTCATCATTTTCAAGTGATCTAACTACTTCTATCGTCAACTTCGTCTCAAACAACACAGTTACAAATCAAAATTAGCTCAACATGTTGGCTGATGTTAATGGTGTCATACTACTCATTATGTAGTAGTAGTATGCTAAATTTGTAGTCCTTTTAACATTTTCTTTTTAAGTAACTAAGATCCAAGGTTTTATGGTGATTATCTGCACAAAACCAATCATATCATTTTGGAACGTCAAATCACCCAGTATACTGTTGATAATCCACCGCTAAGTGAATCGCTAAAATAACCGACGGATGATTATTCTCCCTAAATACTAATCGATAACCAACTGATCTACTGTAGTGATTATCAATTTTTGAAAAGAGAAATCTCTAGGTTTCTTATCGAGACTTTATTTGAACTGTCTCAGTTTACAGCATTAATCGATTTTCATGTTAAAGCTGCCATTTAATGAAAACATTATTCTTTTATTAATATTTTAACTATATCCGTAGAACATATAGTGGTTACTCGATAACGAAGAATTGTGATCAGGTTTTTTTTGTACTGTAGAGTTACAACGAAGGAAGTGTGTTTAATGCCCTGCCCAGGTATTTTTTGTTGCTGTAGAATATGTATGTGAATAACTCGGAGAAAACGAGATCGAAGCTACAATTCCGATGACGCCGATGCTAAAAGATGAATTACCTAGAATAACTACCTCGGTGTGTGTTTATGAGTTTGACTGCTCCTGTAGAGCAAGTTATGTTGATCGAAGTTCTAGGAATTTACATTTTCGTACTTGTGAACATCATCCGATGTAGCTAAGTAAAAGTCTAGTAAAGAAAGTGAATAACTGGATATTAACCCATTTATTGTGAAGTGATCATAATGTTAGTAGGAGCCAATCTTTTTCAATTATTTATCTGATCTGTAGTTTTTTGCTAAGGCCTGTCAGACTTGAAGTCCTTCAAACGGCGGAAGCAATAGTCATTTAGATTAAGAAACTGGGGCTATGTGTACAAAAGAAATATTTTTAACTGCTTCTACCTTGGTCAACCTCATGGTCAATTAACCAATAGTAATCTTAGCTATTGAATGACCTAATTTGACTATTGTACTTATAACCTTTCATGGAAAAATATAATTGTCTCTGTTATCTTGATTTACATAACTTTGTATTACTATTATTATTGGTTTAACATCATTATTAACCTCCCAAATTCATGATTCATTTACTTTGCATTCATCTCACTTTATCAGAGGAGGCTTTTGTGGAGATTTCAGTAATTTTATAGTTGAAATCATGAGTCAATTGAAGCTAGAACACAATGGAAAACCTAGAAGCACTGGAAAGCCGTTTCGTCCTATGATGGGACTCCTCAGCAGTGCGTATCCACGATCCCACCTCGCGAGATTAGAACCCAGGACCTATCAGTCTCGAGGATCGGTTGAAGTTAGACATTAACACCGTTGGATGCCGGCTTAGTAGTTTAGTGGTTAAGCGCTCGCGCGCGAAACTGATATGTCCTGGGTTCCGATCTCGTGAGGGTGGAGTCGTGGATGTGCACTGCTGAAGAGTACATTATAGGTTGAAACGGCTGTTCAGTGCTTCAAGGTTTTCTATAGTGGTCAAGCTTCAATTGACTCTTGATTTCATCTCATTTTATTATGTCTTACCAGTTTTCATCAAACATTTAATCGAATTTGTAACTGCACTATTATTTCTCTCAGACTATCTGATCCAATATTTATTTGGATCATGAATCTTAAAATTCCACTTGACATATAAACTGATTCAAGTTAACATTGTATTCGAATAATCTCAATGTTAACTAATGTGTTTTTAGAATGGGGATTCGTACATATTTTGTTTAGCAATCCTATATTCGCTTGTTAGGACTTGAAACGATGTACTTTGTGTTAAACCTGGGCACTTTCTTTTCGGTCAAGAATTTGAATATATCATTGTAGAAACTGAAGAGAAGATTCAGAAAACTTCTTGGATAAAGGCTCTGAAAGCACTGAGAAACATTTTATCTAATCAGCATCCAATAGAAGTTTTGCCAGAAACATCTGGAAAGTGAAAAGTCACATGTCGCGTTCCAAATTGAATGATTACCTATACTGTTACTATGTTTAGTAGCGTTCCAGAATTTCCCGGAAACCCAAGGGTATCTAAAATACTATAAAAACCGTACATTTTGTGTGCATGAAGGAACCTTTAGAGTAAAGTGTTTCTTCCATATTTCACGTCTTTTCTCTCTTGTTGACGTTGCTGTGTAGATTTAGTGTGTGTGTGTGTGAGGGGGAGTTACTAGAAGAGCTTAGTAACCAAATCTAACATTCAATTAAAAGACTTATCCAAAGAGAATATTCTTTGTTCAAAGATCTATGTTTTAATCATTGATTAAGTCCATTAAATAATGATAATAAGGGATAACACAAAAATTATTTATTTATTTTTTCAACTTTATAGAAAATGATCAAAACTTTTCGAAAATTTAGTCCAAATGGAACAGCTTCGTATGAGAATGCAATCACAGAAGTTTTTAAACTGTTTAATAAGGTAATAATTTTTTTTCTTGTAGTGAAGTACTTCAAACAGGTATTAAAGAAAGAGTATCATTGTTCAATGTTCGTAGTCTTTCTTTGTGCCAAATATCACATTTCATGACATAATTTGATTGCTTTCCAATAGATGGTTGTGTCATAAACATTGGTATGATAGTTACGGTTACGGATTATCAAAAGGTATACAAGCATATCTAAGTCATAAGAAACGCCCCGGAGAATCGAAACCACTAGAATATGGTTGAAACGGAGCGGAAAGGGAACCTGAAGTTTACTAGATTATATCATCATCTTCCTTATCATTAACATTATGTCTTCTTGCGTTTACCCTTCTTTGACAGACGTATCATGCTTACCCTGACCGTGAAACCCAAAAGATCTCAACCTTTATTATATAACATATTGTGATTCTATTTGAAGCAATGTTTCATAACAACCAGCACTGAAATCCATGATTCTCATTCCATCCCGTTTACGGCTCATCAGATGGATATACACAAATAACAGTGTTCATATTCACATTAACACTCAAACGAAGTTCTTTTCATTTCAATCGCTAAACGTGTTTCCCATTTTACTACGGAGAGTCCAGTCAGTCACTGATTTGTGAAACGGGTATAAATTTTATTTCATTATTAAATGTTTATATCTTCCGATATCGATGTGAGCATGAACACTGTGATTCGTGTAGATTCATCTCGTGAGTCGTAAGTGCTAATATTGCTCTACAATGTTTATGAACTAACAGCAATATTGTGACAAAAGTCTAAGACTCCCCATATTCCAAAAGCGATTGAAACAACCGTAAAATTTAAGCACTTGCAAATGAAATCTTGTCATTTTAGAAAACGTTTTTTGAATATCATACTAGTGAATAATAGGATTTTGGGATAATCTGCTGGTGGGCGGTCTATGCTCCTCGACGTGGGGTAACAGGCGTATGTAATTAAGTAAGTCATAACTTAAACAAACAAACGTTCAAATTACAAAAACGTTGTTTTTACAGTAGTGATAACTCATATGACATCAGCTGAGAATAAAATTCAATCTCACAGCTAATTCAGTAGTACAATTTCGTCAGTAGTTTGTTCACTTTTCTTTAATTAAAATTGACTTAAATTCTGTGAAATTGGTAATCGAATTTTTTTTTAATTATTTAAACAGACTGATGAAAATTTTCCTTCAAATCATAAATGCAATCGAATGATTATGATTATTACAGATAGTGCTCCAGGTTCATATGAACACCTATTTAAAGAGTTCAATCCACAGGCAAGTGAATAATTTAGATCTTTTGATTCATAATGAATTCTTATAGTATGATTAGATTTAGTAGTTAATATTATTAGGTTTATAAGCAAAGATGGATAGTGGCTAGCAGTGGAATCCAAGACGCGTGTTTTGTCCTATTCGGGATTTGTCAGCTGGACGCACCTGCATCTCTGGGACTCGAACGAAAAACCATTCACTTTTAAACGCCATTGCGTTATCCATTTACCTATTGAGTCCTGATAGGAAATTAAACTGAAAACTGTTCACTTCAAACGTCCTTCCAGCCACTTGATTGTGCAATGGGGTGAAGTTTAAATTGACATGGTATTGTTTGTTTGTATCTTCCCATCGATGTTTAGGACTACAATTGATCAGTCTCTTATGCATCCTGGATTCCAATGCTAGTCACTATCCATCTTTGCTTATAATGCTTGTAAACTAAGGCTATATCGAGGCAATATGCACAGTATGCACATATGGCCAATAAGAGACTGATCAATTGTAGTCCTAAACATCAATGAGAAGGTTCAACCAAACAATACTAAGTGAATCATTAGGTTTAGTTATAAATTTACTAGTTGCTTTTGTTAAGCTGATATTGTATTACTTGTTCTTTCAAATATTAGTAGATCTTCCAATTTCAAGGCAAATTTGAAAGTGAAGCATGAAGTGTAGTACTAGAATAGCTAATGAATACATTATTGTAAACTCCTAATCTTAGATGTTTAAAATAAACAAAATCCGATGGTCGTATTTTATTAGGTAATAATAACTAGAAACCGGTGAATAATGGGTTTGATCGAATAATTTAGAAATTGTAATAGTTTCACAAATCATTTAATAATAAATATCATTCACTCAGACACACAGCTGATAGACATCAAGAAGTACCATAGTTTCCGAAGTAATGTACATCTCAAGTTATTCTGTTTAACTATAAAGAACGGACACTCTTGACGCTGTATACTTACTTACGCCTGTTACACCCCTCATGGAGAAGCATAGGCCGCACACCAGCATTCTCCATTCAACCATGTCATGGCCAATCCTTTCCAGTTATCATTCATCCTTTTCATATCTGCTTTTATTTCCCGGCGTAATGTGTGCTGTTGCTGCTGGTATCCGGCCAATGAATGTTGAGTATTTTGATTAGACAATTGTTTATAAATACTTGTACCTTCTTGACGATGGTTGTAGTAGTTCTCCACGTTTCAGCTCCGTACAGTAGGACTATCTTGACGTTCGTACTGAAGATTCTGGTTTCGATATTTGTTGACAGTTGTTTTGAGTTCAGATTAAGTTTGTTTTAGCCGTCTTCACATAGTATTCAGTGTAAAGATATAGAAGAGAAAACTCGGACCAGGGACCCAGTAACTATACAGGTCTATTAAGTTCAGTCTTCAGTGGGACACACAGATATAGACTGGATGATCTGTTTTTTATTCAGTTGTATCAGTAATTGTTCTCTTAAACTGATCAAAATAGGAACCAAAAGTCTTGGCTGAAGAATTAATTCGTATAGTTATTTCAAACTAATGTCTGATCTTGAGAGATAATGACTGATGATGAATTGAAACTCAGTAGTTCGGTTATCCAAAGCCTAAAGATGGTGATCAAAATACTATCCTGAAACAAAACAGATTTACTTCAAATTTATGCATAATCTCCAAACATACAAATCTTCTTCACAATATTGTTTGATCTAAAGAGTGAATTCAAAGCTTCTATTTATATACATATAAAGCGAAATCTTTTTATTTTCATTGCTTATACAGAAAAACGTACGTGTATTCACTTATCTACTTGGTCAACATTCATCAGCTGAAGAATATGTACAGGAACTTGCATGTCTTAATCGAGGTAATTATTTAATTAATTGAAAATTAGATGATGGAGAAGATTTGTAGCTCAAGTGGATGACTTTGATGGAGCTCATTACATCCCGTTTACGACTCACCAGATGAATCTGAACAAATCCCAGTGTTCATGTTCACACTAACACTCAAACCAAGCGCTTCCTTAGTTTTCCTTGTCAACTTACTGTGTATAGCTGGTCGGACAAGCGCTAGGAAACAAGTATTGTTGACTAAATCGGACTATAACTAACAACATTACTTAATTTTCCTTTTCATTCTTGTTCCTATAAGTAGTGTAGAAAATTTGATTTATAAGCTACATGATGAAGTACTCAGTTCGTAGTGTGAACACATCTTTCACTTCCACTAGGAGGAATCGAGAAAAACAATCAAAAACCAAAGATTATGTACTATTTTCTGTATTTATATTTGATAAATCTTCTAATTGAACGCTAGATTCGGTTCCTAAGCTCTTCTTGTAACCCCCCCACACACATACTAAATCTATACAGCAACTTCAACACGAGAGAAAAAGCGAGAAATATGGAAGAAACACTTCA
>NC_031496.1:3692220-3697631 GCF_000237925.1 Schistosoma mansoni
TCAACAAGAACCAATCAACATCGAGGTGTACAGGACAAGCTGTGAACCACATGTGGAGAAATTCGAACACTTCACTTCTACCCGAGGTTTGTGCTGATGATGTCGTTCAGAAGAACGATGAAAGTTCTACGACCAAACCATCTACCTCAGAGAACAAAACTCCATCATAATCCAAAATTACTTTTAACGATTTATGACTGAGAACTACTTTTATCTAGTGTTACAGCTAGTTAAATGTTAAACCAAATTTATTGCTATATTAGTGATGCTATTACTAGAGTCTAGAATATGGGATCATTCGTGAGCTCATTTGTCTGATTTTTTCAATTGAATGAAGATAGTTTTCAATAAGGGATCTAATTCATTAGAACTATGAACTACTGTTCAAATAATTCGCTGAGTTTTTAACAGCTACTGAGGTTTGGCTTTAAATTTGTGCAGTTTACGCATTTTGATGTAGGTTTGTTCTCTAAGCTGGATGCTTGATTGGTTCTTATTGACCAATCAGCATCGAGGTGCACAGAACATGCTGTGAATCACATATGGAGAAATTCAAACACTTCACTTCTACCCGAAGTTTGTGCTGATGATGTCGTTCAGAAGAACGATGAAAGCTCCACGACCAAACCATCCAGCTCAGAGAACAAACCTACATCAAAATCACCCACCTGAGCTGCAAATGTTCTCTACCATCTCAGTTTACACATTATTGATCTAATTTTTAAGATGATTCGAAACCAGTTTTCATTATAGAAGCTTTGAAAACAAAATAATGATGGAGACTTATATGGTTTCAGCACAACACTGTATAGCCGGGTATTGTCGGTGTGATCCAGAAAACTAGAAAAAACAGCCAAAAATGCTCTGAAAACACTGAGAAACATCTTATCCAATCAGCATTCACGAGAAGTTTTGCTAGAAACATCTAGAAAGTGAAAAGTCACATATTGCGTTCCAGATTGAATGGTTACCTATGTTACTACTATGTTTAGTAGCATTCCAGAATTTCCTGGAAACCCAAAGCCACCTAAAATACTATGAAAACTCTATATTTTCTGTACATGAATGAACTTTTGGAGTGAAGTGTTTCTTCTATATTTCTCGCTTTTTCTCTCGTGTTGAAGTTGCTGTATAGATTTAGTATGTGTGTGGGGGGGTTACAAGAAGAGCTTAGGAACCGAATCTAGCGTTCAATTAGAAGACTTATCAAATATAAATACAGAAAATAGTACATAATCTTTGGTTTTTGATTGTTTTTCTCGATTCCTCCTAGTGGCAGTGAAAGATGTGTTCACACTACGAACTGAGTACTTCATCATGTAGCTTATAAATCAAATTTTCTACACTACTTATAGGAACAAGAATGAAAAGGAAAATTAAGTAATGTTGTTAGTTATAGTCCGATTTAGTCAACAATACTTGTTTCCTAGCGCTTGTCCGACCAGCTATACACAGTAAGTTGACAAGGAAAACTAAGGAAGCGCTTGGTTTGAGTGTTAGTGTGAACATGAACACTGGGATTTGTTCAGATTCATCTGGTGAGTCGTAAACGGGATGTAATGAGAATCATGGATTTCAGTGCTGGTTGCTATCAAACTTTGCTTTGCAATGTGTGTGAATTAACAGCAATAACGTGACAATCTTCTGAGACTCTCTATACTCCAGAAGCGACTGATGATTTACAGACCTTAACTTCAACATGGACTGGATACAGTCGCTTATCAATGAAATTATATGCTCTGCTCACAATACTTGGGTTTACAGTATCTGTATCAAATGACTTACCATTATATTGAATCACAAAAACATCAATTTCATTTCAGTCAAACGTTTTGGAACTTGATAATAACACTGTTCATTTTCTTCTCTATAGGTTATGCTGTTAACATTGCTACATTAGCCGATGTAAAGGAGAATGTTTTGGTAAGATTTGAAATTTCATTGATCAGTTAGTTTTACTTGTAACATGAATTACAGGGTTTCATACATTTAGACTCATGAATGTTTTTGGATCAAAAATGTATCCTTAATTTTTGTATAGTAATTATTACTTATTTATATTAGTCAAATTATATTCACTGTTAGAAAACTAAATCAAATTTTTGAGTTTAAACCTATGTTGAAACATCTACAACTAATTCTTCATGATCCTTCATGACGTTGAGGACGGTTACATCAACTTTGATGAGTTACCAGCGAAGTGTTTGATGTAGACATGGAAACTTTCAATACTATTCTTTAACCACTTACTTACTTACGCCTGTTACTCCTAATGGAGCATAGGCCGCCGACCAGCTTTCTCCAACCAACTCTGCCCTCGGCCTTCTTTTCTAGTTCTATCCAGTTTTTGTTCATTCTTCTCATGTCTGTCTCTATTTCTCGGCGTAATGTGTTCTCTAGTCTTCCTCTTCTCCTTTCACCTTCAAGATTCCATGTGAGGGCTTGTCTTGTGACGCCATTGGGTGATTTTCTCAAAGTATGCCCAATCCACTTCCAGCTCTTCTTCCTGATTTCTTCCTCCACTGGAATCTGGTTTGTTATCTCCCACAGTAACTTGTTGTTGATAGTGTCTGACCAACGGATCTGAAGTATCTTGCGTAGGCAACTGTTAATAAACACTTGTATCTTCTGGATGATGACTTTAACACTACTTCTGAATATTCATTAATAGATAGCTATACTAAATATTGATGTACTCTGCACCATTTCACCACTATGACATATAGCTGTTGCTGTACCATGATATTGAACTTGTTAAGATAATCTCTTGTCGGTAGCTCCTAGACACTAATTCAGTACGTCATATGATGAAAGTCATCAGAGTAAAACAGTTAAAATCATTTCTATGTATATGAATGATTTTGTGAATTGGTTCTGTATTTGTGAACCAAAAGGTGTAATTATAAGTTTATGAATAATGTGAAATATATTTCATGCTAGTTGGGATTTTTCTGAAAATTATTTGGTTATTCAGTGTTCTTTAACAACCTAGCCATATATACTACCACATATCATTTGAATACTCTGCAAATTACTTTTAATCAAAAGATCAATGGGTGAGACTTTAATTGATGGACGACCTTTGAGCAGCGCTAAAATGACCTTGAAGATGTTCATCCATTTACTAGGTTTAAATGAGGGTTATTAATTAGTGCAAGGAAATAGGATTAAAATTTTCAGTTGAACGTTAGTGTTGTAATTTGTGGCCGAGTGGATGCCTTGTTAACGTATGACGTGATAAGACCGCCAATCAGAGAACAGCGAATTATCGATTGGAACAGTGACACACGGAAACCGCACGAGCAGTCTAGAGTACTTATCGATTCTGCTTTCTTCCTAGCTCAGTCAGTTAAGTACAGAACACCAATAACAGCCTCTGCAATATGAATCATTATTCTCAAACATACTGGGTTTATATATCAACCAGACAGACCACATCGTACCACATAATAGGAAATAACATTTGTACAAGATCAAGGCAAATATGGCTGTGAATGTGGGGAGCAGTAATTAATAGACTGGGGATAACTCAAGAACTGTAAGTCTTATAGTAATAGTTCATAAGTGCTTATAATAAGAGGGACACGAATATGAATGGTTTAGTTACTTAACAATTATACAATAGGAAATATATATATCATATTGGTCCATAGATAGTTCTCAAAGTTACCCTTCATAATTCTCTTCAGGATATAACATTTACCGAACATGGAATGTTAAATCATAACTGATCATCCCCTGTGGACTCATAATTAATAGTTTCCAAATATCTTTCATGTTACGGAGATATCGACTTTCGTGACAGATCGAATCAGCCGATTGTTTTGAAGTTAATTTCCGATTCTGATTTATTACTCTTTAGAATTATATTAGAACACAGTTGCATATTTTGATAAAACATTGAATCTTGTAATTTCAGAAATATTTGGATGTCATTGCACGATCCAACGCCTTACAAGATGATGCTTACTTTACATGGACTGGAGTTACTGTTCGTCAGTTTAATTTAAAAGTAAGCACCCTATTTATAGATGAAAAATCCTTTGCACTAATGCATTACTTATATTTAAATATATAGTTCAGTTCTTTCTAGAATATCAGCTACCGCCCGATTAGGTTAATGTTTGGTTCCTCGCAGTAGATGAATTCTTAACTGTGAGATCTCATTAGGTACTCAGAATACTTAATTAACTATCAATTTTCATATACTATTTATTCATTATTTATCTGGACACAAATATTGATACAAAGGGGTACCGAATAAGTATGCGCCGCACAAGTCACTTGATCTCTGTGTGAGCTGTGATACTGCCCGAGTGTCCAAACCGAAACAGATGATTTTCGTAGAGGGCCACACCCTAAGCCTTTGACCTAAAGGTTTGATCCACAAGGCAATGGAGCAACGTCAGGAGATACAGTTCCATCGTAACCGGTGACCAATAATTGGTTCATATGCCATTTGTTCCGTCAGGATACTGGAGACCATGTGCATACCATTGGTTTAGAATGAGGGTTTTCCAACTCCCCTAGGGTGGACCCTTCATACCCACCAACTCAGTTAAAGTGCCGGACCTTCGCTTTTCGTTCTCTCGATTCTGCAAACAACACCCCCTCCACGAGAAGGCATTGACTAGGACTTCTCTGGCAGTGGCTGGCGTGACCATATTTGAGCATTTCAAGAAGGAGAGCTGACTTTCTCCACCCTTGACCGTACCAGGGCATTTGGGAGAAATAAAAGACCCAGTTTTAATGATGAAATGTTTATCCACTGGCTTCTTATCACCATTGTTGTAGATTAATAATTTAGATTTTACAACTGATAATATTTAAGAAATTAAAATCAATGGCCTAATTGTATAGTTTCCAATTACTTTATCAATAAGCTTGAGATAGATGATTTTACTTAACTGTTAGCTTACATAATAATAGAATTGAAAAGCTTTGTTAAGACGTTGAATAACTATAGTATTTACCTAACATTAACAGAATGAGAAAACATTGGGAGACGGACTATCACAACCTTTGTCATATTCAGCTAATAGCCAGGGATGTTTAACTGTAGGCACAGTGAACTATTTATTTTTCTTGTCAATTCATGTTAGAGGATACTTAAATATACCTCTAATGTAATTAGTTGAACTGGTAAGTTGACCAACGGAAATCATAATCGTAAGATGTATTTTTATAAATTGAACTAGAAATCTAAGGGATAAACAATGACAGATTTAAGGTCAATAAGAACCAATCAACATCGAGGTGCAGAGGACAAGCTGTGAATCACATGTGGAGAAATTCAAACACTTCACTTCTACCCGAAGTTTGTGCTGATGATGTTGTTCAGAAGGACGAAGCCGTATAATGACGGATGCACAAACCTGGCAGGAATATATGCGGGTATAGTGATATGAATT